>NW_019524797.1:214193-407852 GCF_002814215.2 Seriola lalandi dorsalis
TAAGCTCAGTCCTGATCTGGGAGCTAAGTAATGAAAAACATACTGAAATTGCATAAGAGTTTGAGCACACAGTGTGTGTGTGTGTGTGTGTGTGTGTGTGTGGTGTGTGTGTGTGTGTGTGTGTGTGTGTGTGTGTGTGTGTCATTTTGCCAGGAGGACTGAGCTGTTTTTAGCTTTGTCCAGAGAACAGGGTGCTGCTACTCAACCCTGCCAGTCTCTCCAGGAGCAGAAAAACCTCCCAGAGGGAACAGACACGCACACTCTTGAAATATCAATCTAATGTTATTAATACAACATTCCCATTAGCTATAGTGTCCAGGAGAAAATTTTAACTGAAACTGTGAATAATTACTGCAACTCCTCTCTTGTGTGTTGCTCAGTCCACACGTCATACATTCCCATAAACACACACAGATGTCTGCATCCCTGACAGTGAGGATTTGCTGTTTTCTTGACTTGTGGAGGTGCATGTCTCCCTGTGGTGTGTGTCAATACAAACTACTATCACTATGGTGTTCATAATATTCTGTCAGAACTTGGCTGAGCAGCTAGACTCTTGCTCAGTAAATACAATTCTCTGTGCACCTCCTCACTTTCAATCTCCATTTTAATGTCTGCTGAGCTTTCAGGCCTCTCCAAGGAAAAAATATACTTTCATATCCACCTGTTCCATTAGTCAGATTTAGATTGGTGTCATTAGCTACTTTCAGTATTTTCCAAACCAGTCATTTCAGCTACTTCTCATTGTCAGTCTGAATGTTAAATAAATGGATGGTGAAGGCAGGCGGAAGATGCAGAGTACTGGCAGGTGTGGCATTTTATTGATGTTTGCATTTTGATAAGATTTCTTTTGTGAACCTTTCATCAGCAGAGAAATGTGGAAAACATGACTGTTCAGATAATGCGAGACACTCCTGCAATCATCAGTGAGTGTCTACTTAAAACAGATTATTTTTTAAAACAGTTGCATTGCCCTAACGCTGAAACACAGCAGACACAGTATGTTACAGGCAGCCAGCAAACCAGAAAAACAGACAGACGGTCACTTGACTTCCACCTGTCCTTGTGTTGGCGCCATCTTATCCTGATAATCCAGACAGTTAGTCTAGTAGCCTAGTGGGATTGGGATTAGGAATAGTAATGCAATAGTGACCATGACTTGGCTGGCTTTGCATTTAGACTGCTGTCTGTCTGTGAGACCTGCAGAAGATCCAGCTTCTTGTCTGGGTGAACCAGACTCAAGCGAGGCCAACTGGAGCAATGGGAAAGTGTGTGTCTGTTGTGTTTCTTCTTCTGAAACAGTGAAAAATGTACTCTTAGTAAATAAATGTTCTTATATTTGGACCCAGCAGCTGTTTGCCTGTAGACAGTCGGTCCATTATTCATCATCTAGTTCCAGGCTAAATGTCTTAAAGGGAGGTTTTTCTGAACCAGATGAGGGCAGGAAGCTTTTTATTAAGCCTGCTTGCTTCCCTGATGCTATTGATCATAATGGAGGATTTGGCACAGTGAAACGCTGTCATCTCCAGCCCCCTGCTCCCTCCACACATTCACTGTATTATACAAAGTGTATGATATGCACTGACAGCAGAGGACGGAGTGGCTTTCCCCCTCTGTGCACACCGCTTTGTTCAGTAAATCAGAGGAATGCTGCAGGGAAATGTGTTTAAGGGAGAAGCTTGTGTGCCATGCCACCATGCCGGTTTAAGTCGTGTTAGTGTATTTAGAGCTGGGTTCAACCATACTTCCTACTGTAGTCTGTAAGTAGCTGGCATTGCTGATCATGTGTTTTCCTCTGCCTGTGGCTGCCTCTGTGTGTGTTTACATGCAGAAGAAGTAAGGATAAGCCGTAAGGATATTATTCTGCCAGAGTGCCGTAATTGCGAGGAACGTTTAAGCCTCTTTGAAAAGCTTAGCATTAGGAAGTTGATGACTCCTTAATTATAACTGTCGCCATCCAAGTAACTCTGCACTGATGGTCAGCTGAGAAGAATCATTGATATAGTCAGATGCGCACACAGATATCTACACCTGCACACCAGTAGAAGGAAACACTGACTATGTTTACACGCACATTACTACCAGGATTTTAGATTTTCCTGTTAATGTGATTGTGCATGGTAACATCATGTCCTAGTTACAGAAACACAGACAAGCTTGTTTGCTGGTTGGGCTGGGCTGGATTACTCTGATAGAAACCAGGATACAGTGACATGCAAACACTTATCCGTGTTTCTGATCACTGTCTGCCTTCTGCACATGTGTATCTTTGACAAAGGTAACAATAGACATGGTCATAAAAATAAAAAATCTGATTTTAAAGGAACAGTTTTCGGGAAATAGACTTTGTTTTCTTGCTGAGAGTTAAATGAGAACATCAAAATCATTTAATAAAAATAAAATAATACTGAAAATTTAATTGTTTAGTCTGTACATAAAAAGACGGTGGTAGATGAATTTGGTTACTTCACACAGAGCCAGACTGTTTCCCCCTGCTTTCAGTCTTTATGTTAAGCTTAGCTAATCATCTTCTGGCTCTAGCTTCATATTTAGTATACAGATATGAAAGTGGTATTTATGTAATTAAACAATATAAACATACAATTATTGACCTGCAGACAATGGTAAAAGGCAACAACAAAACTAAGTGGGTTCTTCTTCAACTCCCTCTGCACAGACAACAGAGAGTTATCAGAAACCTGGAGAGCATTATATGTGTCTACCAAGCAATCATTGTGTGCTGAAAATTATTAAAGACGTGATAAGACCTGCAACACTAGTGCAAAGCCAAACATACTCTATTAGGACTTTTTACTGCCTCCACTTTTCCGTTCTGGACCGAGGCCAGAGACAGAGGATGAGGACCACACTGGCTCACTGGTGCGGTCATGGAAAAGTACACAGCCCGCTGGCTTCCGAGATCAAGGGCTCAGGGGTGGAATGGCCTGATGACACTGATTTAGGACCAGTTTGCCTTCCCTCAGTCTGAACACCAACCATCACTGTTGCATAACTGAGTGGAGTGAATTAGGCTAAGGTTGACCATAAATTAACATAAAAAAAAATTAAAATAAATATTAGAAAAGAGGGAGGTCCTCGAGGCGGCTCTGCCTGTCTGAACTTCTGTAGCATCCTGAACATGAGAGAACAAACAAATGACTCTCTCCTCTAATACTCACACTGTTGCCAGAGATAATATTACAATCCAACAGCATTTTTCACTGGGCAAAATACTGAAATAAGAGCTGACTGTATTTTACTCCACTTTGTACTGAGTAGGCTTTTAGAATTTGACAGTGTTATGGATTTTGGCTTTCTGTGGATCAGGTCAGGCACACTTTGACACAATAATCAAACGCTGCTTTGTTGTGGCCTGAAAAGTTAACACCCAATCGACCATCACTTAGCCTCTGCAGAGACAACAAGCAATCATCTCAGAGACGGCCTCTTACTTAGCTTGTCCTCGGGGAGTCCCAGTATTGATCCTATATGGGTCCGACATCGCAGTCAGTACGTCAATGCTGCCTACAGTAAACGATGTTAACAGTTAAGTGACACACACAATTTTTATTTTTTATTTTTGCCATTGCTACATAGCCAATGTTAGCATTAACAGCTGTTTATTTAGTCTTGAAGAAACGTTGCAAATTCAAGTCCTTAACTCGCCAAGAGCTGTCTCCAGTGGTGGAAAGAACTTCATCTACTGAGGTTAGCACGTTAACCAGTTAACCCCTGCCCAGCCAGACCGTCTTGTCACTTTCTGATACACAGGCACTGTGGTGTCCAGACTGCCCTGATGAAGTAGCACTGCTCAGAGGATTATAACCTCTTGTCTTGTAAATGCAACAATAGCTGCAAGATTTGTGTTATCGGCAAGTGACCATCACCACCAGTCGCTCCCAGCAAGATACCGCTTTGTAGTATAAAAACAAAAACCAAAGATTTAATTTTGGAGAATTCTAACTACCGTGTCCAAAAGTTGATTGTATAACGTAATAAATTATGTCAATGGAATTATTTTTGTTGACATGTCATATGTTCTTGCGTGTTCGCTTAAAATAATGAGTGGGCTAATGGTAGCGGTCTGCATGTGTGTGCATTTGTACATTGTGTCATATGTTGCTTTGTGGCTGTGCTAATGCCCTATTTAACAGCAGCGTGAGAGGACATGTGGAAGGCAGCATCTGTCTGCTGATTCCAGGCACACGTGCCTTACTCACAAAAATGTTGGTTGACCTCAATCGGGGCACCATGGAAACAAGAGGGAGAAAAAGTGTGTGTGTGTGTGTGTGTGTTTGAGACAATATGAACATGGAGGCCAGAGCAGATATCTCTTATATATTTACTGTGTATACAGAGTCCAGGACACGGAAAGTAGTACTGGTTATTTCAACATCTCAGTGTCTCAGTAGTTCTCAAGACAAGTAGAATATCCTACCCTGAGTCGACTAGTCATCATATGTTTTTTCAGGAGTAGACATCTTGGGATCTGCACTATCCTGCACATCGTAAAGCAAGTTTGAACAAGAATGAACTTTGTTTGTGTCATGTGTCTTTTCATATGACTCTTTTAGTATTACAGTCACCTTATTTCATATAATGCTGTGTACTGAGGATCTTGTAGAAGCACAGGTGTTAATACAAAGTGTTTCATATCTACATGGGCTGTGTGCATTGAGGATTTATCACATTTAAGTGTTTGAATGAACTGGATTGTGACAAATCTTTATGGAAACACTGAGTTTACATGCAGATGAGTGAAAGTGCTATTGTAGTTTGTGTATGTTTTAAATTTGCAATGGTGATATTCAGTGATCTGCTCAGCTATGTGCTAACTTTCTTTAGGGCATATAGGTAGAGTAAACCCAGAATAATGTGCTGATATGATACATGTGATTGGTACTGGCATCAATACTGACTATTATTTAAGGGCTCAAGTACCAACCAGCTATTAGAGAGTCACTATTTCATACTTGTTCAATTATCTGAAACAGAAACAGAAGAACATGTAAATGAGAACAGCTTTACTGGGAATTTGGCTGCATTAAAAACTGGATATGTGAGCACAGAGAGTAGGACAGACGCAAACAGATAAAGGGCTGAAACCGACTGACGCTGTTTTCAGTTCTGTTTCTCTGTTGAATCAGTAGGAAATGCTATCAAAGTATGTAGATGTATCCACTAGTGCCTATTATGTATCCTTCATTTTCCCGGCCCATAAAACATTTTTATTACAACAGGCCAGTTCTGTTTTGCACCTGCCGTCTGGATTTTGTGTTTAGTGTTCCAAAATCACGTGCATGAATCCCCTACATTTTGAACCTCAAGTGTTAACATTGTGGTGTCCTTTTTAATGCACGGATGAAGCTCTTTAAGCAAATATACAAGGTCTGTTATAATTCTATGGTCTGGCAGCAGCATGTATGAATAGTCTTTTGTGAACTGGCAACAACCAGGGATTAAAAGTGTGACAGATTCCTCATATTAAAAAGGGTCAAACATGGGTTCAACATGTGATCATATTCGTGCATCAGGTTTGTGTGTGGAAATTACATAAATAAGTCAGTGTCTCGATTCGCCTCCTGTGGCTATCACTAGCCAGTAATGGACCTCTCCGTTAAGAATTGTAAGAGTGGGCCATTAAACCATCACATAGCAGTATGGCTAGGCAACAGTGTGAGCCAGAGGCTATTTATTTGGATGTGTCTATTTGTTGTTCCATTCCCAGAAGAACCCTACAGACTGCTGCTGCGGCATAATGGTGGAGTAGGACCTGTTTTTGCTCATGTCCTCATTCCGCAGCCTCTTATCATTGAGAAGGGTGAAATTACTTGGGTGCTTGTTAAAGGTAAATGGAGGAATGTTAACACTGATAACATGTTATCACAGAAGACTCCTGTACCTCTTGAGGTATATTTCTGCAAATAGATTTCAGTTTTTTACAGAAAAATCATCATGAGATATGGTGAAAACATTATATATATAATTATTTAATATACTGCTTTAATGTCCTGTTTTATTTAGATTCTAGCAGCTATAATGCCTTTATTTCCCTTAATATAATAATACTCATGGGTTGAGTTTGGTTCACAAATGTACTGGCCTTTTTTTGGCATGCAGTGCCTCAGGATATTCTCTGTATTTCTATCCCATCATGCCCCTATCTTAACTTCTGTCTTTGGATTTCCTCTGTTCACTGTGCTATACCCTCATCATCTTAAGTCTCTAAGTTTCTGTTATCACTCGAGTGTTATAGGATTATAGGAATAGCTGCAGGGCATCATGGTTTTGTCATTTGCACTCTCATTGACTTCTTGTAATCGTAATGTAATTACATTCCAGTCAAGCATTCTCATGAATTAAACAGCTACAATTTAAATGTAGTTCTGCATGGCTCTTCATCTCCCCTCTTCCCAGAGCCATCTCTGTCCTGCCATAGTTTAATTTATTCATAAATGGTGTTCCTGTCTGGGTGTACTACTATGTTGGTGAGGACAGGAATAGATGAATATAGGGGTGTAACAATCAGCAATCCATGGTACTGGTGGTGGTGGGGGGGTAACAGGTGCAGAATGGAAGAGATGCGGCTACAGTGAGAAACATGTCATACACTCTTTCACACACACACACGCACAAGTGCATGCATATTACACATAGGTAATAGGAATTAGGAAATGACAGAAGACACTTTAAAGAACCACACTTTGCCAGCCAATCACATGCATTTTCACCCTTGGACCTACATAGTAACATAAAAGCATCTGAGCGTCCTCTTTAATTATCTGCATTGCAAACAGTCATTCATCACTTTTTTTTCTCAAATTTTATTTCCTGGATGTTTCAGCTCGGAGGGAGCGTTGCCGGGATTGCATTGGCACGCTTAGGCTTGCTCATCCCAGTGTGAATGTGTGTGTGTGTGTGTGTGTGTGTGTGTGACAGAGGGAGAGAGAAAGAGAGACACAGCAGGAGGAGGGGTGGCAAACAGGCTATTCTGTGGCTCAGTCACATGGGCGTCCACGAGAGGCAGGCAGAGACAGAGACTAGAGAGGCTGACTATCAATTCAGCTGAAAACACAGAGTCAAGCTGTGAAGATGCTATCCCACTCTTCAGTGATACTTGGTTATGGTATATAGGTTGGTATATAGGCTGTTGGTGTCTCAGCTGGTGAGGGACACACTGGTTATGTACTGGTTATAGTTGGGGCTTCTGAAGATATAACCAGAAAGTGATATTTTATCATCTGTCATCCTTATTTGTCCTGAATTGTTCACAAGGCAAAAAATATCAGCACTGCTCTCTCAATTCAATTCGATTTCGATTCAGGGACAGAATGAATAAAGTGGAATCTTAAGCACTGTTGACTTTTGTGGACTCCACATCTCATAGCCAGAGATAATATCTCTTCAACAAACACAAACTGAGAATTCAGATCAGTGTGCAGTTGTTTTTTTCAGTCTGTCCCTCTTATAGATACGATTTCTGGATTTGCTATGTCAGTCACGTAAATAGTGGCAGGTCTGTATAGACTGTAATTATTCACATTGCAATTTACAAGACTGTCGTGACTCAAGGTGGCCAGTATAGCCACCAATCATCTACATTATATTATGACTTAAAATAACCTTTTTGTGCAGGTTGTAATAACTCAGTTGCCACAATATAGATATTTTACACAACATGCAGCCCTAACTGAACCACTTACAACAAGTGACCATGCACATAACATTAAGCACAGATGTACATATTTACTGAGAAAATTTTTACTGAAATTGTAAGAATTTGTATTGGGTCATTCAAATAAAAAATTAAATAGATTTATTCATTTATTGATTAGTTACTTATTTATTCAGCCTTATTGGTCACTTAAATGCATTTGTCAAAATGTCTTGTTTAAAGGCACAAAGCAGTGGCAAATAGAGCAAAAGACCTTTTTCACAGCAAAGATTTTGACGTGACATTGCAGAAAAATATATGACAAAAAAACATATGTAACTATTAAGATGAACATTTCCTGGTATTGTGTATGCGGGCTCACTAGCATTAATGTTATTAGGTTCACCTGTGCTTTTCCTCCTGTGACACGTCTGCTGTGAAAAAGGTTGATAGTGGTGTTTAACACAAGACCTTTTTCATGGGAGACATTTTGAAATGTCACAGTCGGAAAGACACAGGTGGAATTCATGTAATGGCTGTATTCCACTTAACGTGTTTCCTGGTTCACTGGAATACTGTATTGGGACATAGGTGGAATTAATAACACTTAATATTATTATTTCCACCTATGCGTTTCCTGATGGGACCAATCAAAATGTCTGCTATTCATTTTTGTGGTGTACTTTTACAAGCAGAACAATCATTATTTTTCACAACAAAATGTCTTTAACTGAACATACAGCATTCTCCCTTTTATTCCTGCTGCTGCTATGTAATGAAAGTCTTCTTCACCCAGCCACACCTGCTTAGATTTTCTCTTTACTTCTAAAAGAGGATATGTGTTTTTCACGAAGGATATTTTGATATGTCACAGTAGGAAAAGCACAGGAGTAAATAATAAAACTAATAATGGCTGAATTCCACGTAGCTGCTTCAGTTTCAAGGTCTTGGTGTTCTTCATGCTGGATCACTGTCACACTGTCAGGGCTTGTCTGCTGTAAAGAAAAAAAGAAAAAAGTATGTACTTTCAAATCTAATGCATCTATATCGGTGACCTAAAAAGCAGATCTAGTCCATCAAAAATAATTGTCATGTCATTAATAATAATAAAGCTGTTAAAACAGCCAGAAAATCTAGAAGTGAAAGAAAAATGGAAAGTGATTATATTTATATAATACATAAAATTAGAAATATGTCATCACTGATTTTACCCTCATTTATTTATTCACTACAGTCAGACTGTGCAGTTGCTGTTGTAAACATATTCACAGTTTCTTGATAAATTCCACCATCTGTGCGCCTGAGTGTGATATTGGTTACAGTGATAACAGAGAGGGAATTAATCAGTCTGACTGTTGTGCTGTCTGAATCTATCTCTCATCCCCTTATTTTCTCTTTCCCCTTTCTTTATTCATTTGCTCATCTTTTGTTCTCTTTTTCCTGCCCTCCTTAGTCTTCTCTGCATTATTATGCTGAGTGTCATACGTGTATAATCAGGCATCTATTTCAGGCCTTTTCAGGCGAAAACATTTCTGATTACATTTCTCTACTGCCTACATCCTGTTATTAGATAAAAGAAACTATCAGTGTACACACACACACACACACACACACACACAAAAGAATACCAGCCTCACTGTTGCGGCTGGTAATTATCACAACATAGTGTACCTTTTGTTGTACTTCTGAGATTTGTTAGACGCCATGTGTAATGTGTACAGTTTGCATTTTTGTGTTGTGTAACACATGTCAGCCTTTATAATATTAGCCTTGTAATGTTACAGTGTTAGCATGTACTTAACGGTCACTTTAACTTCAATAAACTCACAGGACATTGAGACTTTGCAGAGCTGCTCTTTCCATGTTAGTTTAGATGCAAAACGAGGGCCCCTGTGACCAACTTCAGTAAAAAGGCTTGGGCTTTTTTCAGTAAAGATGTATGCATGTTTTTGTATGTGTGTTTATGTTTTGTATGTCTAACCCTTTACATTTAACCTAAAATGTGACTGGGGGATTGGATTGTACTGTTGGCTACAAGTGGATATTGTTTATCTCTTTATTTTTGGTTTCTGTTTGGTCATAAACCACAGTATTGGACAAAGTCAGATACAGACCTGATGACCTGAGGGGACCAGGAATGAGTGGCCCAAATGTCTTGGCAATCCATCCAGTAGTTGTTGAGATATTTCATTAAAAGCCACAAACATCAACCTGTCAGTGTTGCTAGGGGAAAAGTGAGGGGATCACCAAAGTCATTGGATCCATCCTCGCGGGACCATAATTGTCTGTACAGAATTTCATGACAACCCATCAAATACATGTTGAGATATTTCAGTCTGGACCTGAATGATGGACCAACAAACTGACATTGCCATACCACAATACATGTGTGCATGTTAGAATAGGACTCTGTGCCCTTGTGGCTGATGTTACTGTTTCCTGTGGTTCCTCTAGCTGACAGCTCCATACTTGTGTTTGACACTGTTATTACATAATGTTGGACTGCTGCATCCACCCTTTGGGATTCATCCTTGTCACAGAAAGAACTAATGATGCTGAGTAATGGAGCCTCACGACTAACACTGTAGGCTCTCTCTCTCTCTCTCTCTCTCTCTCTCTCTCTCTCTCTCTCTTTCCCCCTCAGATGCTGCTGCTAAGAAAGCCTTCATCACAGAGGTGAGCTGCCATCCGTCCCCGTTATCCTCTGCTTTGTTATTATTCTCTCTTTAGTTCATGTTTGATCGACCACATCAATATCTACTAGTTCTTTGATTTTAGCCAGACACTAATGAAAACCACGCTTGTTGCATGAAGACTGCCACAAATGTCACTATACCAGTACCAGAGAGTTTAATTTAACAAAATATTTATATGTCACTTAAAGTATTCTTGTCTGTGCTGGACAGCTTGGCTCACATTATCTTAATCCTCCTAATTTGATAAGTCCCATCCATCTAACACTTCACCACAGTACTGTACGCTAAAGCAAACATTTAGAAGAATACGACAATTTTTTGAATTTTAGTTTTGATTCTACTTGCCAGCGTAAACGAAAAAGCTCAATGAACATTACTTAGCTTCAGCAATATGTACATGAGATGTCAAGCTTTGAAAACATTTCATTGCAGTGTCTATCATTGAAACAGTTTTTTTTTTTTAAAGCAGATTAAATTCTCATTCTATGCACAGTCTGGGTTTGATTGATTCAGAGAATAAAGTTTCACTAAATAAAGATGCTTAGAACCAAAGTTTGCATTTTGCTTCAAAAGGAGCACCTGGGCTGCTCATTGAAAAACATCAAAGCTTTAAAATTGCTCTCATGCGTTAATACTGTGTCAATCCCCTTTTTTGATATTTAAATAATCAATTTTAATGAACAGGTGCAAATCCTCCTGTCCCCATAACACAAATCTCTCTCTTTCTCTCTCTCTCTCTCTCTCTCTCTCTCTCTCTCTCTCTCTTGTCATCAGATGCCCTCCTCCTCAGGCCAGCCTGGTCAGGGAAAGAAGATTGGTCACAGAGGAGTGGATGCATCAGGAGAGACTACTTACAAGAAGGTAACACAGACGACACATAGCAGCATGTTTTCTGGTTGAAAACAAATTCTTTTCTTATTTTCCCCATAAAAAGAACCTGAGAGAAAAATCAGAGACATTTTTGATGCCAATCGACAATAACTTTTCTTTTCACTCTGTATAGGATTGTGAAGTGTGTTTTATTTCTCTAAAGTGATCTGCTCTACCTCAGAATAGGACTCAGAATTGACAAGTATCTCACTCACAACACTTCTGCCTCTGTCACCCACAGACCACATCTTCAGCCTTGAAAGGTGCCATTCAGCTGGGCATCGGTTATACAGTGGGCAACCTGAGCTCCAAGCCTGAGAGGGACGTGTTGATGCAGGACTTCTACGTGGTGGAGAGCATCTTTTTCCCCAGGTCTCAGCTGCACAAACACACATACAAAACATACTACAGCAGTGTATTTCCAGTGCACAGATGGATAATACAGTATTAATGAATGTTGCAGGAGTGGATTTTTTTTGTTGTTGACATGTTTTCTGGAGAGAAATCTGAATTTGATTTCTGTCTCTAGTGAAGGCAGCAACCTCACTCCAGCCCACCATTTCCCCGACTTCCGCTTCAAAACATACGCTCCTGTGGCCTTCCGCTACTTCAGAGAACTGTTTGGCATCAGGCCAGATGATTACCTGGTAAGATTTAATCTGTTGTTTGCTCATTGTTGTGTCAGTGTTAGGGATGGGATCGAGAACCAGTTCCAGTTAAGAACTGGATGCAAATTGTCCCAAAGATTGGAATCGTATGCCCTCGAGCTTATCAATTCTTTATCAATGCCAGCATGTTGTTCAGCATTTTCAGTTGCTCAATGCAAAGCAGTGACATCGATCTCATGCATCTGAGCTGCTGGAAACTTGCAACAAGAATGAATCATGTTGGAGAGGAAGAAACGGTTTAACGTGTGGCTTAATTTCATGAAGACTGATGACAGTGCTGCTTGTGGTGTCTGTAAAATGATTATTTACAAGTAACGGTGGAAACATCAGCAATATGCTGACACATCTTTCTACATATCATGGGCTTAAATTTCAGGATCACCATGTATTTGACACTCTACACACGAGTGCCACTCGTATATCTCATGTTCCAATGAGATTATCGCCATGCAGGCGGGCTTAGCTGATTTTTCATAGGTCATAAGTTTTTCAGACTCACATAAAGAATCGAACCGAAAATCATTTTATTGGTATCAATAAAATCATATCAATTCCCATCTCAAACCGGTATGAATTAATGTGAATTCTTACCCCATGGATGCTACACATTCCTGTCTCCAGGAAATGTTGAGATTAGAACTATATTATGAAAATATAAGATTGTATCCACTCAAAACAATCAGAGAGCAACTATTAGTGATGTAAGTAGATCAGCAAGTGACAACGGATAAGAAAGTGTAAACACTGAAAATGTAAAGGGCAGCAAAAGAAAAGAAAATATAACTAAGGGTAACTTCGACACGTGTGGAAGACAGGTGGGATGTTAGGAGAGAGCTGTGAGAAACCATGAGATAGCACAAGAGAGCGCAGAGTGGAGGAGAGAGGATGACTTAGGAGAAGGAAGGAAGGTCTGCAGCTTGTCTCTCCGCATCAGTGTGGAGGACCTGGAGGTTTGTGTGATTCACCGCTCTGCTCTGAGCAGTCTAGCAGATTGTACATACTCTGCTTAGTCACTGTTTATGCATGTTCCATGTGCATTTGTCTATAATGTATTGTTACTGACACATGGATACACACTCTTCCTGCTCGTCCATACAAGTGTGCTGTCATCGATTTTGCACCTGACTCATTTTCTTAGTTGATGAGAAATTAAGATCTAGTTCTTTCCTCTGTCTTTCTTTATCTTGATCCATTTGCACTTACTCACTGATTTACTGTTTACCAGCGTGTGCTAACATTAGATTTTCACACCCTCAGAGGGACAGGGTGCTCTGATTGAATCTAATTGGTCTGATCAATAGATAGTGTTGTTAATCAGAGCACTCAGGTTCCTGTGATGTGACTCTCTTCCAGATACATGGTTGCTGCTCATTACCTGATCCTAAATCTAGACCTCTTGTGGAGGCAGAACATTTTCAAGTAATGTCCTAATGTCACCCATTAAGTATCATATTACATTCATAGTAGTAGAGTAGCCAACATTCCTGGAGTTTCTCCACACGTTTCCATAACGGATTAGTTTTCCGTAGAGGTCTTAATGAGGTGTTTGGGAGGAGTGTCTTTAAAAGCTGGGCGCCGTGTGCTCATTCATTCATTTATGTCTAACACGTTTGGCATGTACGTTGTTTTGGGTGTAACCAGGGTTTTGAGTAAGAAACACAAAGTCCTTAAACATGACTGCCAAGCAGACAGAGTAATAAGACTAAAGAGCTATTACATAAACAGCACAAGAATAAGAGACAAACCTGAAACTATACATGTATTAAATACATGTGTGAATTGTATAAAAACAGTCAGCCTCATGTCAGTCAGCTAAGTCTGACTTAAGTGTGGAAGACTGATAACGATGCTGTAACCAGGTTGGGGCTGATGTTCACAGACAGCTGATTTAATGATGTATTTATATGGGAAGTTAAAGAATGCATAATGCTCATGTTGATCACATGATTCTGATCTTCACAGTGTTAGTCATGATTACTTTGTAGTGTTTAGCATATAGCTGTAGTTGCACACACTCCATTGGCTTAATATCTTTTTAGTAGTCCTTTTTGTTTCAGTGGGCTACCACATGACTTTGCTGCTAACAGATAAAGTTTTCATCGTGAACATATTCATCACTTACATTTCCCAACACAACTTCATCACCTTTAAGGTGGTTGAATTAGATCCTCAAAAAGACTTTCCTACCTGTTAAATTAGGCCTCTCGGTGGGAAGATGATGAGAACATCCAACTTGACTTGTACATGCCACAGTATGCATGTGACCGTTTCCAGTCAGCCAGCTAATTTTCCAGCTATCACGTGTTCAGTTGTTTTTGATGTGGTAAAAATATATGAAATGAAATGTGAAAAGTGAGCCATTAGCGAAAGGGAGGCGGAGGAAGCTTCACCTCTTTCAAAAATGTCTGTCATTACTTGCTTTTAAGCAGCGGAGAGAAATGGAGAGAATAGGCTGAGTACCTATCACATCAGAAGGAAACTGATGTGTGTATTAACAAACAAGTCTAGTATATAATCATCAAAAACATCAGAGTTCTGTTTCCTGTCCACTCTGTCTTTCCATGAATTTGCTGCTTTTGCTATCTTCTATCCTTGCCTCTTTTTTCAGCTGTTCTTTTTCCATGAAATTAGATTTAGATGGTTCAGAATAGCACAGACGGGTTTCCTGGAAAAGACAGGAAAAGTTGTTAATTGTTCCATGTTCCTTAAATAACAAGACAATGCAAGGGACAGAGAGGTGTGCCTGCCCAGGGGAACAGCTTTGGCATGTGACATCAAACCAGATCGCTTTATGTGGAGCAAATTTCCACAAACACTAACTAATATATATTAAACAACTATATATATATAACAACTGTAATTTCATTTGGATTAAGTGTGAGTGCAGTTTTGCTTAATACCACTTAATCACTCCATTTAAGGTTTTTCAAATTTTCTAAAATCACTTAATCTGTGTTTCTGTGTACCTGCAGTACTCTCTGTGTAATGAACCCCTGATCGAGCTGTCCAATCCTGGAGCAAGTGGTTCAGTCTTCTATCTCACAAAGGACGACGAGTTCATCATCAAGACTGTGATGCACAAGGAGGCTGAGTTTTTACAGAAGCTGCTTCCTGGATACTACATGGTAAGCAAGGACTGTGTGTGAGTGTGCGCGCAGTTAAAGGGTATGAATAGGAATGTAAACAAGATGTTCTTTGACAGTATATCTAAAGCGAATTATTTGAAAAAAATTATTTTTAAATGAAAAAAATCCAGCTTTATGTCAAAGTTCGATGAAAACAAAATGCGAAGCCTTAACTCTTACTTACTCAGGTCCAGTAATCTTCCCCTTTTTTCTCTCATGGTAGGCATGATGCATGCAGAGTAATATATGGTTAATATGTATTGCTCATGCATACCAATATTATTCTCATGCAGAGCAATAAGAGCAACAGAGCAATGTCTTGATACTATTCAGTTGTCAATGCACATGCACATACAGTGAACACAGATTCATACATCCTGTACAAAAGGTGGGGAAGCCTGTCAGTGTGTTCATGTGTCTCGGTCTGAATAGGCCACCGCACACATGCAACTCTCAGACATTTTAAATGCCAACCTCTCCTTATGTTCTTATTTTGAGTCATACTTTTTAGATCTCAGGTTTATGTAAGAACCCAGAATTCTCTCTCCTCCCAGCGTGACATCAACAGCTCTATCATCTCCGACTGAAACCTCAGGCCATGCGGTTTCATAAGAGACCGGCCGGATGTACTGTACTTAAACCTAACAGAGCATGGCTCGCACCAACAATATCCCTCTCCCTCCTCTCCAGTCTGCAGGCTCGTTCTGAATGAAGTCAACCTGCAACAGCTCCATGTATGTCCATGCTACTGCTCCAGCCTCCAGAGTTCACGGTCCTCGGCCTCGTGTTTGTTCATGTGCCGCTAGCCGTGGCCAAAGACCATCGCAGGAATTCATTTAATCATTTAGGGATGCGAAAGGCTCAGCACATTTTCGGTGACCTTTTCCATCGTTGCGGTTGTGCTCTGAAGCATTTTCACAGGTGCGATTGGTCTAAGAAAGCGGTGTAATGAGAGTAGAGAGATTCAGGCTCATGAAGGCTGGCTGTAGCCTAAGGTCAGAGCAAGTGGACTAAGGAGACAAGACTGACTGAAAAGCACAAAAAACACAACGTAGATGGACACAAATAACACGGACTCACAGAAACAGCAATGTAGAGACGGGATAAACAAAATAAAGTGACTGGAAAAACAGACAACATGCAGATACCAGACAACAGATACCATGCAGGCAGTCATTGGTGGAGCTCCACATGTCTTCCACAGCTGACTGGCTGACGGTAGTTGGCTGGCTGAGGAGTCTCGCTCTGGGCAGCTTACAGATCACAGTGATGTAACCAACTCTTTCCCTTCTGTGTATGTGCTCTTCTATTATAAAGCTAGTCTCTCCGTTCCCTCTCACGTTTTAATGTCTTATCACTCTCCCTGCCGCTATGACACTCTTGGTGTAATTTATTTTCCTTTATCTCTCACTCTGCCGCATGTTTTAATCCACTTTTTCCCCTGATTCCCTTTCACGCTTATATTTGTTCTCCATCCCCCTTTCCTCTCTCTCCTCTCTCTCTTCTCCCTCACGTGTCTGTGTTGCTGGCTCGTCACTGCTCTGCCCTCTTAACATTGACAGAAGGGTCGTATGTGGCTGACGGCAGAGAATGCTCTTTCTCTCTCTCCCTCTGTCTCTCTCTCTTTCTCTCTCTCTCTCTCTCTCTCTCTCTCCCTGTATAATGGTGTTGCAGCTGAAGGTCATTCACGAGTGCTGGGTCTTTTAGCCACACTTCCACAGTCATCGTTCATCTCTGTCTGCTCCTGTGTCTTTCTCCTCTTGTAGTTGTACTCCCGCATGCTGTGGGTTATCACTATATGATCCATTGCTCTCTCTCTCTCTCCCATTCTCTGCTCTCATCTCTCTAATGGGTCTGTGCTGGCACAGGTCCCAAGGTCAAAGCAGGTTTTTAACTGAGCACACAGCCCGACTAACCTCATTTGTGTGGATTGACTACTGAAATATTCAGCACAGATTGGTGATGGAGGGGAGAGACCTGTATGGAGTAAAGGCAGGACCATTTAAAAAAATAGGAAAAGTTAGTCGTTAAAGTTCATAAAAAAATGTGTCCATGTTTAAGTTGAATTTGTTATCGCATCTAGAGAAGCGTTATGGATGACAACAAACAAGCTAAAAGAATATTTACACTGCAACATGCGCCCTGGATAAGGAACTTGAGTGATGTGTGTTGTAAATATGCGGGGCCATGAGATCACAAGACACTGAAATAAAACTCAGATATTTCAAATTGGGTTGAAAAGAGGGTGGATATACTAACTCCTCAATTTTAATCCTCCATCCTTTTCCTAATGCTGGCTGGATCCTAACCCTGTGGCTTGATGGTAACCAGACTAGGCATTGTAATCACAGTTTGAGTCTGTCCACTTTCATGTATCATAGCACTGTGAGAAAACTCTTGATTTGTGTTCACTCTGCACTCTGGTGTGATCAGATGACACATGTGTAACTGTAGCCAAAGTGTTTGTACACTGAGAAACGAGTATTGTTAATAAATTAACTGTCTGCACAACACGTATCACCTATCACATTGCTCATGTATTTTTTATTCCTTAACGGTCCTATGAAATGAAAGACGCCTCTCGTCTCTTGAGTCTCTTGAGTCTCTTGAGTTCCTGCTTATTGTGTTGAACGCAAAAAAATGTCAATTTTTCCACATACACTTGTATCAAAATCTCAACCTCTCGGATCCTGCACAGCATCAAGAACAATATCTTTGGCACATCTTGCTCTCAGGGACATATATATAAAAAAAGATCAGCCTTGTAATATGATTATAGACATTTCCCCACATAAACTGAGATTTGTGTTGGGTCTTTCCTCAAGATCCTGTCAGAGCACAGCAGCTCAAACCAATTTATGAGACCTTTTAAAGATCTTCTGCTTTCTCCCTCTCTTCTTGTGCCCCCTTTCTCCAGAACTTGAATCAGAACCCTCGCACTTTGCTGCCCAAGTTTTTTGGCCTGTACTGTGTCCAGTCGGGCGGGAAAAACATCCGCGTGGTGGTGATGAACAATGTCCTTCCCCGCGTAGTTCGCATGCACCTCAAATACGACCTGAAGGGCTCCACCTACAAGAGGCGAGCGTCCAAGAAGGAGAGGGAGAAGGCCAGGCCCACTTTCAAAGACCTGGACTTCATGCAAGACTTGCAGGACGGACTGATGCTGGACCAGGACACTTACAACGCGCTCGTCAAGACCCTACAGAGAGACTGCCTGGTAAGACAGATGAAGCGGAGACGGAGAGAATACAGTAGAGCTGCTACGTAAAGACGTCCATTTACATTTTTCTGTTGCGACAGGCGTGAGAAAAACATGGCAGGATGGAGAGAGTATGAGCTGAAGGGGGAGATGGCGAGGATGGTTCACTGATTCTGAAGGAGGATCCATGT
Organism: Seriola lalandi dorsalis; assembly: GCF_002814215.2. Taxonomy (NCBI): domain Eukaryota; kingdom Metazoa; phylum Chordata; class Actinopteri; order Carangiformes; family Carangidae; genus Seriola; species Seriola lalandi. Next base: position 232,597 of record NW_019524797.1, read on the forward strand.
AGCACCCTGATCAAGAGTCTCCAGATAGAGGGAGTAGATCTCAGGCAGTAACGGTTAGAGGGAAGGATTAGAGGGAGGGTAGAAGGAAGGATAAAGGAGCGTAGAAGGAAGGATAAAGTGATGCCATAATGCAGTGTGCCAAAGGGAAAGAGACAGATAAAAGACACGTAGAGTAAAGAGGAAATGGAGAAGAGTAAAAAAAAAAAAATCAGGGTACTGACGGTGCCCTGATCAACAAAAGAGGATCATGAATGGGAGTATATGGAAGGAGAACAGAGGACAGAAAGAGACTATTTATGATCGTTTTCGGCATTTCCAGGATCCCTCACTATAAATTTGAGCTTTTTTATGAGCATGAGGTTTAAACAAGGTGTCAGGTGTGGTAGCAGGCCTGTTCTTGTCTCTCGTAAATCACCACCCCACATTTACATTCATAGGGAGTGTGCTGGGAGGGGGTGTATGCTCACACGCGTGCTCTCTTATACATTATTTATTCATGTGTGCATGCTTGTGCATCACTGTGTCTTATGTATGGCATTAACATCTCCAGTGTTACAGCTCTCACTCCCTCTGGTGCTGATACTGTTATGCACTCTAGATAAAAGCTTTCTTTTATACGGCACGTCTGTCAATCACTGCACACTTACATCTGTCTGTATATGTCCTTTGCTCAGGTGCTGGAAAGCTTTAAGATCATGGACTACAGCCTTCTGCTCGGGGTTCACAACATGGACCAGGCGGAGAGGGAGAGGCAGATGGAGGGCTCCCAGGGCGGCAGCGATGAGAAGAGGCCCGTGGCCCAGCAGAAGGCCCTGTACTCCACAGCCATGGAGTCCATCCAGGGAGGAGCAGCCTGCGGAGGGTCTATCGACACTGATGACACGTGAGTTTAGCCAGACAGACAAGAGGATGTTGGCAGCACAGTTCGGTGCTAAATGTCACTGCTGGCACATATTAATAATAATAAACACAGTGGAAAATAAATTAATAATGATGAATCTTTATTCAACTGCTTTTCCATACAACTGCAACTTCCATACAGTATTTCACAAGCAAATCATTTTAGACATTTTAACCTGTTCAGTCTGTAAACTTGTAATTTTCACTGACGTAGGTGAACTTTTTCAAAAAATTTTCAGAAATTTTGCCTCTTCTAATCTAAGAAGTGAAAAATAAAAAAAAAAACACAAAATGAGGTCAATTACTGCATTAAAACTGGCCTATAAAAGGAAATTTGAGAAACGATTTAAAAGGTGATCCTGAAGCAGGTTGATGACAGACTTGAGAAAAAACTACATCTCAGTTTAGACATCCAAATCAAATTGTATCAGATTTTCTGTCCACAGTTTAGAAGACACAGTAGAGCTGAGTATCAGCACCTTCGCAGTGCGGTGGACTCCGTGTGGTTATGGGATTATGGATTATTTGGTCAAAGGTGAATACTTACAGTGACAAAAGGATTGGATCAAGAATTGAGCTCTGCAGGACTCTGTATGTGATGTTCCCTTAACAAGACATTGAGCTGTCGGAGGTGGAGGAGGAAAAATGAACCAGAGCGGATAATAACATCCCGGTCTCTAAAGATGTAGTTCTCAAGAGTGCGGGATTTATATAGATCTTCAGTGTGTAATGAGTGCCATTAAGTCGATGATACTCGGCTTGAGTTAGTGATTCAAATAAAGTTTAAGAGGTCAAAAATAGTGAACACTTCCTGTAATAAAAGCCTTAATCTGCCTGCTGGATCTAGTTTTTGTACAACAATAGCTTCCAAATACAAGTTGGTACTGCAGGAGTTTAATAATGTAGTTTGGTACTAGCAATTATTACTTAAGGATTTGTGCAAGATCTGGTGAAAACCTGCCCAAGTGTCTGAAGTCAGGGTTTGATGATCAGATTTGGACAGATAAACGAATGATTCACAGGATCTCTTCTCACGTCACAGAGCACAGCTGAAAACGTTGTTGTTCTTTTGCTGTCTGAATGACACCCTTACAATGCCGTTGTATTCTCCTTCTCGTTTTAGGATGGGCGGTATCCCAGCTGTCAATGGAAAGGGAGAGAGACTTCTTCTCTACATCGGAATCATCGACATCCTGCAATCCTACAGGTGATCATCACAGTGATTTACATGTAGTCACTCCTTCAGCTTTACATCCTACAGTATGACACAGGCTTGAGGCCACATCTCTCTGCGTACATACTATACCTTCATATTGCAGCAGTACACTGAAGCAACGTAATTACATCATACAGCACATTTAAGGTTCTCAGCCTACAGGCATGTTGCTTATATTCAATATGCCTATGACCCTAATATATAAGACATGTTTACCATCAATTTGTTAAACTGTGCTTCTCTTTGTTTCTGCAGGCTAATCAAGAAACTGGAGCACACGTGGAAAGCTTTGGTTCATGACGGGGTGAGTTTTTAATAGCTCTGTGCATAGAGACAGCCAGTCAGATGCAGGAACATGAACTATACTGTGCACACAGAAGGTCAGCCAAAACATATGAACTCTTTTCCAATCAGGTAACAGAAGAATATAATTTTATCTTTTATTATTATATTATTCAGACATCATTCACGACATGTCTGGCAGTACACAGAGGAACAACAGTTACATTTAGCTTGTACCAGATATGATTAACTGTAGCCTCGAGCTTTATTTGTTTTCGGATCTTTGTGTGTACGAGGACTTTTATTAGCTTGATGTCAGGGAAAATTTATTGGTTTGGAGAAGAACTCGTCCGTCCGTGTGAATTTTCATCTCTTTCAGCTCATCTCCTACCTCATCTGTCCATCTCACTCCCCCTCAACCTGTAAACCTGTGAACATGCCCCTGCTCCATTCGCTCCACTCTCCCTTCTTCTTCACATAGTTATTGTAGAAGTCACAAGTGAGCAAGTCTATTTAGAAAGATTAATGTTTGTGTGCTTGTGTTTGTGTTTGTGGATCTAAACTTATTTGAAGCCAGCTTATGGCGGAGCTATGGATTACTCAAATGTTAATTATATGCCTATCACCAGCCACAGTTGTCTTTTATGGAGCAAATATTTTAATGTTGCTGTGTACTCCATATAAGTTGCTCCTCATTGTTTTCTGTCATTGTCAGAAAGATGAACCATTACTGAGCTTTGATCGTTGTAAATCACCTTTATGGTCAGTCAGCCTTTATTGAAGTAACAGGGAGCGACACACAGTGTTGTGTGAACTGGAATTAGTGGGACACTCTCCTGCTGTCATGGAGATTGGACAATTTTACTGTTTTATTTGAATTAACAGTGTTCACGAAACAAACCCCTATTTAGAAATGTGTGTGGGCATCAAAATAAAACATGGGTCATTTTAATATCAACAAATGAAGACCCCGTTAATTTAGACACATAGGTTTACTTCCACAAACAAAACGAGACAAGTGCTATGAAGACTGGCAGCTCTGACCAGCCTACACACAACATTTTTGTTGTGTGCTGCCAGCTCTGATCTCGGTGGAAATTTGGGTACTGTATATCACTTACTGACTCAAGAGAGATTGATTTACTCAACAAAACAGAAAGAGACTCTCATTGTTGAATAAATGTAGCTAAAGCCATCAAAGCGAAAAAGCAAAATGGTGGCAGAAAATTTCTTGTACTGGAGACGTCGATCAGAGCCACAAAGTTTCTGGGAAGTGTGATAGAAAACACGAGACTACCTTGTTTATTATATCAATTTATTTTCAGTAATTATTCCAAGCTATCACACACTGAAAGTGACCAGAAATTTAACTGTTGTAGATATATTGACACTTAGGGATGAGTTCTCTTAGTCTCTCTGCTCAATCAACTCCAGATCCCTCAGCACCTCACGTCTCTTCATCCACTCTCTGTACATCATCAGCAATCTGATCTCAAGACCGAATCAGCCATATCACCCCCCTGACTCTATCACACACTGCTTACTCACGCCACTCTCCTACTCTGTAACACACTCGTACGCAAAATACAGTATGTGTGGGAGAACACGCAACCGCCTGTGCGTCACTGCTGATGATGATAGTGGATACTCCACACTTCTATCTGTGATACATACAGTTGGCTCGGTTACGTGAATGCATTCAAAGATGTTACTCATAGTGGACTCCAGTGGTGCTGATTCAAAAAGCTAACAATAACTGTGTAGGGTCTGTCTCCTCCAACAATCCTCTCCTGTCGGAGTCTAAACCAAACACCAAGTGTCATTTGTCAGTCTGCTGGCAGTGTGATCTCCGTCTGCTGCCACATAAATAATGAAGAGACGTGTCTGTAGCCTCGTGTGACTGTGTCTGTCCATCATTTGTCTTTTTTTATGTGTTGTCCCGTCTCATGGATTGACCCAGAGAAAAGAATTACTGAAATGGGACACGAAGGGACTAGTAGTCGTTTAATCTACTGTAAGCACTGGTTTGATCATTTTATCCATGCACCACTTGTCTCATTAATCTCTCTGTCTTTTTGTGTCTCTCCTCAGGACACTGTATCAGTCCACCGGCCTGGCTTCTATGCAGATAGGTTTTTCAAGTTCATGAGCAACACGGTGTTCAAGAAGAGTTCCTGTGAGTTAAATTTACATCAAGACACTGCCTTACATAGTCAAACAGAGCTGTGTGGGAAGAGCCACAGACGCAAATGTCAGATGCCAGGCTTTTCTCTCTTTTACTGCCAAGCTTAGACAGCAAAATCAGAGACAGTAGCTTACAGCCTTATTAGGTGCTACTTCATGTCATGTGAGAGAACTGCATCAGTTTGATCCTTGTGCAGCTTTCTTTTGCAGCACTTTACAATGATTTTTGCAAAGGGAAAGAATTCCCTGCAACAGGACTTTAAACAGACATGATGTGTGATTTCCTACATATCCCAGAATGAGATCCAACATATTATCCATCCCCAACAGTGTTCATGTGTTTTGTCCCTCAGCTCTGAAGTCATCTCCATCCAAGAAGGGTCGAGTGTCATTGATGGTGCCTAAGTGCGCTGGTCCTGGTGCAGCCTGGTCAGCCAGCCAGCTGCCCTCTGAGAGGGATGAGAACATCTACGACCTGAGAGGAGCTCGCAGCTTCCCAACACTAGAGGATGAGGGTAAGTAACACAGTTGCAGAAGATAAGAACAGACGCCACTCAGAGATCCATAATTTACCATCCGCTGTCACTATGGGGCATCAGTGTACCATCACTATGTCACTATGGGGGATCAGAGTTTGACTTTGACTGCAGGCAGTCAAAGAGAAGTTCTTCTTTTCCAGAACTTAGCTGTTGGTCTTTGTGGAGGTCACTACATTACAGTTCAAAGTGCAGCTTCAGTCCACATGACATGACAGTCATTTACAGTCTCCTTTTGTAAACAACAACATCACTGATCTTTCCAGCCCTTGGTCAACAACAGGATTGTAGCTGTTGCCATGGGAAACAAAAGGCTACAGAAGCAGAATAGCACTTCAGAAGACATAAAGTAAATGTGAAATACTAAAGAAAAAGAAAAATTGTTTGTTTCTCTCTCTCTCTCTCTGTCTCTCTATATCTGTGTCCTCCAGGGCGGCCAGATCTTCTTCCATGTACTCCTCCATCATTTGAAGAAGCCACCACAGCTTCAATCGCCACCACTCTGTCCTCTACCACCTCTCTGTCCATCCCTGAGAGATCCCCATCTGACACAGCAGAGCACCCCCGCTACAGGTAAAAACACACATGCACACACACAAACTGAAACACCAGAGTCAACCATTTCAATTTGAGTCCTGTTGCTACCAAAGCACAGTTGACATTGTATTTATTATTAATCTATTTTTTAGTATTAAATACAATATGTTCAACATAGTCTCGTTGGGCTAAAATAAAACTTTCTTTTTCCTTTTTCAGTGTTGTTCTGTTTTGTGTTGACTTGTCTCCACAATAGCATATCTGTGTTTTTCTGGGTTAATCTGACTAAAATCCTCAAGTCACAACTTAAACAGTAAAAATTCACATTATGCATCAGTAGTTATTTATGTGAATGTCTTAAGAGCCACACCCAATATGCTGCAGGTCTCAAGTGCAGCTTGTACTAACACTCTGTCCTCTGTCTCCAGGAGGCACACCCAGTCTCTCAGCCATGATGGGAGGTGAGTCGGGACCATGAATGCTACTTTCACTTCATAAACCTTTTTAAAAGTTCACTCAGCTGTTTTTTTTTTTTTTATGATGTTTTGAGTTTTGCTAGCTCTATGTTTTCACAGCATTACACATTGCAGGGTGTGGTTGAAGGTTAGAGGAGAAATGCAAGGTCAGCCTGTTGGTTGGTGTGTTTTATGAGTAAGCCCATTCTTCCTGTTGCTAAGATGTGGCTGTGTGTGTTTTTCACATGTGTTTCATTTCCTCTGTGTGTGTGTGTGTGTGTTTTTTTTATGTGTGTCTGTTTGTGTTCAGGACCCAGGAGGAGCTACGTGTGCGTGAGGAGGATCAGCAGACCATCACAGTGGAGGTGGAGTTGAAGAGACATGACAGTGAGCCCACCATCTCTGTTCCACAGCCCTCGTCTGAAACCAGGTACATAAAACTCCCTGCAGACACGATGTCATTTAAAATAATAATAATAATAACAAAATAATAGATAAATGTACTTATTGTAGCTCTGTTTATTACATGAGCCCAGTATAAGTAACACAACTGTAACCCATGTATTCAAATATCACTCAGTTTAGTGAAATATTCCAAACATAAACCATGACCATTATTATATTGGCTTTACTGCTTTACTACCTGAGCGTATTGCCATGTCACAATGTAAACTGTGTTTTATGGTTTTATGGAATTTGCATTCACCTTGTCGCAGGTTATGGCCTTCGTATCAACAAGGCTATTGAGCAGTTCACATAAGAGTGACTTTTCTTTATCACATTGTTGAATTTGTTGGGTTTTCAGAAATCCGAAGAGATCTATTTCACAAGAAAAAAATGTCTGCCAGCGTTCACCAAATGGACCATGAATAATAAAAATGACACACACAGCTCGGTACCGTTTTCACCGTAAATGCCAAAAATAGTCACCTCTGTCATACGCTTCATGTAGACATGCGACCCTGATAGAGAATAGATGAGCTGTAGAGCTGCAGTGAGTCCTCCATGACCCCAATCATCATTTGACTCAGTTTGATGTGGCAATATAAATAACCTGCTGCCAGTGTCTCACCTGGGCTTTAGCCAGCTGTTAGATTAGCACACCTCACCTGTCTCAGACAGACAGACACACACACACACACACACACACACACACATACACTTTCTAACATGACACACTGAGAGCAGCTTGACCCATTTGTCTATTGGGCGGCTCAGGGGTCTCCGGTTATGGACAGATAAATGCTACAGGCACTGTGTGGAGCAGGCATCTACTGCACAGTAATTAGGTTATGAGAGTGTGCACATGCATGTTAGTCTGTGTAGTATGTGAGTTGTGTGTGTGTGTGTGTGTGTGTGTGTGTGTGTGTGTGTGTGTGTGTGTGTGTGTGTTTTCTTTTAATGGGGTAACACTGTGAGGCAGACAAGGGGCCGAAGGGACTCTGATATGGGGGAACCAGCCTGTAGAAGTAGGTCAGTGGGGCAGGAATCCTGCAGGCCTGGGGCTGCTCCCATAAAGCCGGCATGACCTGACACTTTGCATAATTCAACCTGATTTTTAATTGATTCAAGTTAATAGTAGAGACATCTAAAAAAAAAACACAACATCATGTGTAAGCCATGTGAAATAAATTCTGAGCAGAACCAAACAGAGCTGTTGCGATGCAATAACAGTGGGACTTACATTTTCTGTAAGCTGGGGTTAGGTCAGTGAGGATTAGGGTTTGGTTACTGAGAGAAACAAACTGAATAATTGGGTCTGATGCTGAGAAGACAGTGGCTAGACATATGGCCTGGGGGCCTAGAAGGAGCTGGTGGGGGTGGGGGTGGGCGGTGAGAGCAGCTGAGACAGCGACAGTCGATTAAATCTGTCTTCTCCGAGCAGCCTCAACTCACCTGCAGTTGTGGAGCTGGTTGACTGGGAGAGAGGAGAGGGAGATGAAGCAGAGGAATGGGAATAGGACAACTGATTGGAAGAGAAGACGAGTAGAGAAAGTGATTTGTGAAGAAAGACTGGGAGTGAGAGAAAAACAGTTGAACTGAGGAAAGGAAGAGTTGCAAAAGAGAAAAGACAAAGACAGAGAGTGACAGCATCAGTTCGAAAATATATGTATAGTTTAATGAAGATATATTTAGCGGAAATGAGAGATGGGGTGAAAGAGCCTTTTTAAATGGCAACCACCACCATCCTGTCCTCCTCATTTATTCAGCCAATCAGTTCCCTCTTTGAGATGCCAGTTCGACTTTTTTGCCTCAGTGGCCAGCAGGCAGGCTTTTCCTCTGATGGAGTTAAGCTAGACACAGAAGCTGAGAAAGCTATGTGGATGTGCCTAAATCCTTTCTAATAGTTGATGATCAGGCCAGGAACAATGAAGGATTGTGGCAGCACACAGCCAGCTGGCAAATCTTTGCTTAAGCAGCTAAACCACAAACACCCACACACACACACACACACACACACACACACACACAGATGTTGGATTTCAGTCAGAGCCAGTTACTCTAATAGGTTGGTCCTGTTTCTCTGGCCTGCTGCAGGAAAATGGCTTTTGGCAAGTGACCCAATTAAAGGCTCTTAATGTCTGCAACTGCTGTGTGTGTGTATATGTGCAACTAGGTTGTTTCTTTTGTTCTTAAACTACATGGACTCTTTGTAATAATGACTAATATCCTAATATTATAAAACAAACAAAGCAAAAGAGGTTTTCCTCAGAGGGAGTGGGGAGCACCCAAGGGAATGATGCAAGGACACTGTGCTAAGTAAAAAGAACAGGTGCAGCAGCAGTGGATGTGAAACTCGGCTCATGGAGGCAATAAAGGCACTTTAAAACCCTTAGTGTACAGTTGCACTTGTCCTCACTTTTCCTGTGTCTTAATCCAATCTAAACACACGACACGTAACACATATTTCTGGATTCAGTGTGACTTACACTTCCCAAGGACGTCATTATCTCTGATCATAGGGGAAAATATCCTTCTAACTCCAGGACTTGTCTGAGAATCACGAGTTCTCTCAGTTTTGTCTGAGGGGCAGCCCACAGTGTCAGACTTTGAACGGTCACTCATCCGTTTTTCCACAGTGAGGGTCCGGAGGTAGCTGGCGCCGAGGCTCCCGATGCCGCTGCCGCTTCCGACTGTTCGTCAGCCCCTGAAGCAGCCTCCTCCTCATCAGCCGCAGCTGCTCCCTCCTCTCCCGTGGCGACTGAGGAAGCCCCATCCAGTCCCAAGTTGGTGGTGGTGGAGGCGGACAGGGCCAGCCAGGTGTCCGGCTCAGGCTGCACCAGCCAGGCGTCAGTCGACGATGACGATGACGTGCCAATCACAGATATCTACTTTGTAAGTAAAACCCCTCTCTCACACACACACACACACACACACACACACACACACACACACGCACATATAGCCTCACACATATAAACACTTTTATGTACTTTTAGATGCTTTTAGAAATTGTTCCTGTGAAGACAAAAGTAAACTCATCTCAGACTAGGACTAGCTCTTGTCACTTCTCATCTTTTTGAGTTTCATATTTTTATTAAGTCATCAAATCATCTCAGTGTCAGGATCAATGTGTTAATGGTTGTAAAGACTGAGCTGTATGATGCTCTCCTACAGAGGCGTTGAGACAAGGACCACAAAAAACAGGTGGAGACTCAGACTGGTACGGGAACAAGAGCGTGTGCAGTTACTGCTTGATGTGTGTGGTGCATTCAGTTAAAGGACATGTTTGACATTTTGGGAAATATGCTTAAATACGCTTCTTGCTGGGAGTTAAATGAGAAGTTGTTATGCTAAGCTAAGCTAATTGACCGCAGGCTGTAGCTTCATATTTACAGTAGAGGCATGAGAGTGGTGTCTGTCTTCTCATCCAGCAAAAAAAGAGAATAAGCATATTTCCTCATGTGTCAAACTATTTCTTTGAACACAGTGTATTGCAGTGTGCACAATGTGTTTGCAGAGTGATAGTAGCATGTGCACCATCACTTTGCTGTTCCTCTCTAATACGACCTTCAACAGCTGCAGACACACTTGCATTTTGTGTAAATAACTAAAGCTTTTGCAATTTGTATATGCTCAGTCGACGGGAGCATCCTGCTAAAGTCAACTGTGTTAGTGTTGTGTTGGCAGGTGTAAATGTGCCCAAAAGCAGAGCTATAAATGAATGTATGAGTCTCAGGTTGAGCATGGAGAGTGAAGCCACTGATCAGAGTTACAGATAGAAATGTTCCCGCCTGGCTTCACTCCTACTGGGTGTCACCTATCAGGAATCAAACACCCTCTAATGTGGCATGAGAAATCCTAATGGCCAACAGGTTATTCAGAGAGCTCTCTCCAGTTATTTAACAGCCCTCTCAGCTGACGGGCTCTGGCTGATGCTCAGTTCATGCTTCAAAAGGAGGAGATACGCTCTCTGTACACGGCAGCAGGGGGTCTGTAGCGCTGCATGAGGCGAAGTGACACTGAAGTGTAACTACACAGAAACACGCTGCAGGCAGTGTGGTCACAAGTGGCCTCTAGGGAGTGACCACATATGCTGTTAACATACTGCCAAACATCCAAACCACACGTATCCTGGATATGCGATATGGATAGGAACATTAAAACTTTCAGGATCTCTACCACATCACTCAGTTTGGTCATTTAGCAGCTTATTCAGCCAACTCGTCGCTTGATCATCCTCTGCGCTCCCTGTGTGTTTCTGCTATCTCTGTCATCGTCGTCACTTCTCCTCCCTGACATCCCACACAAATCAGGTCTCTGCATGACGCTCAACCTGCTCTTTCCATTGATAAGCGCCTCAGGTGTTGGTTCACAACACTCACAGAGAAAAGAAAGAGCCGCTGGACAGAAATTTCACTGTCATCCGCTCCTATATTACTGAAAGTGTTTCTCATGGTTCAGGAGTTCCAGCTGCCAGAGGCAATTTCTTAACCAGTTCAAATCCTTATTGTTGTGTATTGTGAAGCGGTGGAAATACTTTCTCAGACAAAAATCCATTGCTTACATAATTGCTGCTTGTGCATTGAAATTTAGAAGATCCAGTTCAATTGTATATTGAACAACATGTCTTTAGTGGACTGTCTGTAAATTTGATCTAATTTCATTTGTTTTATTATTGGGTTAGGTTGGTTTATGGTTCAGCTGCTCCATCACAAAAACACTGCTGCCTTGAGGATCAAAATAAATCAGTTTTCAGTAACACTCAGCAACTTGCAATTCTACAAGAGCGAACATTTTTATACAAAACAAAATTATTCTCCTCTCTTTGCCTCTGTTTAGTGTACAAACAAACAGCAGGAGCAACCAGTTGTTGTTAAAGGCTTTAAATTATACAGGGTGTGTGGAAGAAAGAGGCGGAGAATATGTTTGAATTTTGATACAAGAGATAGCAGTCTTTGAGATCGTGTAGCTCCTCAGGGAAAACACTGCATCATTTAGCTGTGAGATGTGCGTGTGTGTGTTTGTGTGTGAGATGTGCGTGTGTGTGTTTGCGTGTGTGTGTGTGTGTGTGTGGTCACTTAACAGGTTCCTCAGAGTGGCTCGTGTCTGAATTATTCAGCCACTATCAACAGTCTCCACATTCACTTTTCATGATTCCCGCTTTGCCATCCTTCACCTCTCTACTCTACCACATCTGATTGTTTTTCTTCTTTTGTCCGCTCTCCTTCATCTTCACCTCTTCCCCTCCACCCTCCTCTGCTCTCTTCTCTCATTCTACCCCAACTTTTAAATAATTCTCACCTTCCCCTGTTCTATCTAGACCCGACTCTCTCTTCTCCACCTCTTGCTCTTTCCACACCCTCCCTCATTCTCAGCTTTTTCGCAGTCCTCTGATTGTCGTCATGAGTCGTGATGAAAGTGGTGAGAGAGTAGCGTGTTGGGTGGTAGGGGGAGATGAAAATGGAGTGACTGCCACACCTGTGAATGTATTTGTCATCATTGATTCAGTGTAGCTCTGCTGGGTTACACACATCCATGACGCCTTTTCCATTTTCACCTCAGCACATTTCCCATTTTTTTATCGTGTTATTTCACCTGTCCTCACTCCTCTGTCCCTCATCTCTATATGTCATATCTCTTTTTGTTTGTGTCATGTGTCATGCTCCCCTGTTGTTGTCAGTTTCCTGATGGGAGGACCTGGGTGGTCTCTCCTCTCCGACAGAGGAGGAAATGCCAGTCCAGTTTGCCCGTAAGTGAGAAGAGAGATGGTAGGGTACCTGGTTGCTGTCCTGGTATTAGGTTAGATTATTGCTTGTTTGTTTGATGAAACATATGATTACAGTGTTGAGAGGAAACAAGATTTTTTTTGGAGTGTGCCGCAAGAGCCGCAGCTTGTCATGATTTGTGGTTTTCCCGCTGCAGGTGTTTGTGATTGTGTTGAAACTAAAAAACAATGCCTACACTCCCCATAGTGAAGACAATAAAGTGTGGGAGGAGGGTAAACAAAAGACAAGAAGCCTCTTAATTGACGGTGTCTGTCTTTATTTTAATCTTGTATTAATCTTCTTTTAAATTTGTTTCTTCACTCACTGACATCCCGCCTCCTCCCTCTTCGCACCTGTGTGGATCGTGTGTAAGCTCCAACGTGCTGAGCTTTGTGTGTGTGTGTGTGTGTGTGTACATGATATCAACCCACTCCACCTCCGTCACCATCGCCAACATACCGTGTTGCAGTTGCTTCTCTCTCTTAAAGGGCTGGTACCTACAGTGACAAGGAACCTACTGAAGCTCTCAGAGATTCTATGGAAAGAGCACTTTTGCTTGTTGGAAATGGAAAAAAAAAAACCATCCTGTTCTTGTGTTTTGCTTTGACTGAGGATGCTTTCTGTGTCTGACTGTCTTGGCATCCTGGCTTTCTTCCCATTCCAACCTCCTGATTCCCACTCCTCATCCTCCCCTGTTTGGCTGATGCAGCGACTCATCCCTCGCTCTGTACACCTCACTTTGCGTCCCAGGAGCTAGTCCGAATGGGGCTAAACAGATATATGATTCATACACACGTCAGTAAGACTCATAATATTTACAGCACTCCTCTTTACCTGCACAGCCAGTTATTTGCTAATATTTACATCTTTGTTCAAGTCTGCTAACTGCTGAAAGGATTTACACATCCTTTTAAAGACTTTTGTTCTATATGTCAGATTCACACTTTCAATGTGTCTCAGCAACATTTCCTCCTTTATGCATCCCTAATTTTCATTTCCTGTCTTGTCCTCTCTTCTCCTGTGATCTCCTGTGTCTTTCTCTCCTGCCTGCCCCTGCTGCTTGTCTCTGTGCCTCTGGCCTTTCCTCTGTCACTCTGGCCCCCTCTGCTGTGGTGGGTGTGTAAAAACAGCCTCCAGAGGACAGGACCTGGGTGTACTCTCCGCTACACTATGGCTCAGAGTCTAAGGCCCTGCCAGATGGGGATTGGGAAAGAGAGACAGTAAGTGAGAAGCATCGGACTAAAATATACAGTACAGGAGAAATCCCTTAGACAAGGTATAAATTCAGTCCTAGACCATGTTGTTTGGTGGTGATCGTTCATCCATCACAACAAGGATGGAAAGGATGAGTTGTAACTTTACCCTGTGTAAGAAGCTTCTACAGTAAATGTAGAGAAAGCTTTCTCAGGTCCCAAATTCTAATATTATTCCAAGGGTAGGCTTGGTCTGTGTCCAGAAACCCACCCCTGCATTACAGCATTCATTCCTCATTGATAAGTGGGTGGAAATGGTCAGTGGCTGCCTGCATGACCATTTAGTCCACAGCCAGCCATCCTGTTTCCCTCCAACAACAAGCTGCTCAGAGTTTACGACACCATTTTACCGCATCGGCCTGTGTGAAGCCATTACACTCATGCATCTCCAGACTCCCACAGCTCATGTTGTTAGATGTTCACAGTTCGAATGTGTACACTCAACCTACAGATGAGTCACATTTTACAGAACATGCTCATCAAACAATTGGTCCCAAATGTTTTCTTCAGTGTTAAGGCAATGTGGAGGATTTATTGAAGATGTAATAATATATATTGAATTTATGTGCTTTTGGTCTTTTAAGTTTACTTTGAGAGTTTATGGCTCAAGAGTTTATTTTCAATGTCAAAATACAAACCCAGACAGAGCTTTGGTAAATCTGACAAATTAGAAACGTGGGTCAAAATGGAAATTACTTCACTTGGCTTTGACTATTTTCCTTTAGAAGTTTTATATGAGTTTGTCCTTGGCAGGCTGCTTGTCTACTTTGTTCAGTGTAGCAGCATTTGCTCACAGTGCACTCTGTGCTATCCTCTGATTAGGTGTGATCGGCCATTGATTTTTTTCCAACTCATTTTGTTCTTCATCTTTTTCTCACCCTAGATATTATGTCCCAATCAGGCTTTTTTCACATGTTACAAAAGATAGAAACAAATATCAAAAATATTTGGCCCTATTGAAAGGAATGGGATGTTTCATTTTCCAGTTTAAAATACTACCACACTGCAAACATGCAAACCTTTCTGCTGTTGTGGCTCACGTCCAGCCCAGTGAACTCAAACACATGATGTGCTTAGAGTTGGGTTGGATTAATGGAGCAGATACAGATGAATTAAAATATTTCATGTTGGCTCAGGACACCACTATTTTACAGCATTAGTTGATCCAAGATATTCCACTAAATGTCTTTAAGATGCGAGCAGACTCAGACTGCTGTAGCCCACAGAGTACACAAACCTTCACTCTATTATCACTTTAATGTGTGATACATGAATACTGTGCATCTTGACTTTTCCTATTTTCAGGTGTGCAGGGGTGTTTGTTATGCTAAACTTTTTTCTCCTTGCCTTACCCATTCTGTTTTCCTATGTCCACTTCCTTTTATAAATTACACTTTACTGTCATTAGCAAGTAATGCATGAGAAGATACACATTTTATTCCCTGTGGACATCAGTGTGTGTATGATGTGTACACTCTGCCTAATACATTCACTCTGTGTATCTCCAACAGTAAACCCTGTTCTTTGGCAGAGAGGAGCGAACGTCTCAGTGGAGAGGACTCATCTGTCTGAAGTCCAGATCTCAGCGGTAGCAGCAGGATCTCTGTCTGAGCCAGGATTTTAAACATGCATACAGAAACTGAACACACTGAGGGAGAAAGTGACTGAAAACCAGAGGGGGAAAAAAAATCCTGACAGTGACAACATCACTGATTTCCTACCATCCCTGCCTTTCACCCTTAACTAATGAAAAAGATATCAATTTAACATGTGTATGTGTGACATAGTGCGTATAAGGCTGTAGTCTTATATGTTTGACATACATGACAGACAGAAGTAACTTACTGTATGTTCTGCTTCACACAAGCACAGCCCCCCAACAGGCTCTAAACTGGCTGTCCCACTCACTCTGCAGAGCAGCACATAGAGTTGTGAAGTGAGGGGAGCCGCTGGTTACTCTGAATCCCCAATTCAAACATTTCTTTTTAATGATGTCTTCAATACAGAAGACTCAACGTAGAAACATGGGAGTCTCTGGGATAGTATAACAATGCTGTATGTTTGTCTCATGGCTTTAAGTTTTTAATTATTTAAACTTTGTTTCTGAAAAATCACATTTTCACATGTTGGATGGGTCCAAATACAACAGTTCTTTACAGTATGAGCCTCATGCAAAAGAAGACAGAGGCGAAAATCAGAGCTGTATCAAATTCAAAACACTTTGTCATTGTAGTTATGAGAAAACACTTGGTCACTGAATTAATCCATAATTGATCCAGAATCTGAAAATGAATTAATTTAAGATTTAGATTGTGTCAGTTTTTTTGACCCCATAATCTTTAAATATTAATTTTTAGCTCAGTGAGTGGATGTTTCTTAATAAAAATGCATTGGGAGACATACTTAACTTCTCATTTTACCATTTTTATCAAATGATCAAAGAACTTGATATTTAATACAGTAGAATAAGTATTATAAACACAGTTGTTCATATTTTGTACTGAGGATTCAACTTGGACAGTTTCATATCCATCCAGGCCATAGCAGCACTCCAACTGTGAGTCACTTAACATTGTCAGTGAAGGAAATTAATCGCACTGAAATTTCTAATGCCAGGACTTCCTGAAGTAGCTCCTCCCACCTCACAAACTCTACTAAAATTTGCATGGACCGGTTCGACCAATCAGGACAAGCTGACCAACCTCCTCCTTTGTACTGCCTTTCTATTCAGCACGCCGCATGCAGATTTCAGTGCGCTCACTGGGGAGTGAGTGGTCAAGCCTGTGGTGTTAAGAGGGCTGTGCTTGTGCTCATAGAACTGGAGTTACAATGATAACTATTGTTTGACCAATCAAAACAAAACCTCTAGACATACGTCATCCTCACATTTCCAGTAGTGAAAATATGCAGTTTAGTTTATAGAGGAAAGAATTAAAAGACATCATTTCCTTTAGTGAAGATAAACAGTGATTACAAGTTGTTGAATTCCTAGCATAATAATTTATATCAAATGTTTTTAAGTTTTTTTTTCTGAACGTTTCTTCAGCTGTTTTACTACTGTGAACTTTAATTTATTTTGTCTGTTTGTATTTTATTATAAATCTTCACTGTTACTGGTACTTTTAACTTTGTAATGCTGTTTTTCTTTTCGATTTGCTTCCAAAGAACTTTAATTTTTGGTTTGATCATTACATCACTGCAGCTTTTTAGTAGTTTCCCAGTTTGTCATGTAAATTCAGTGTTACTACTTTTTTCACTACAGCTCTTGTGGAAACGGCTGAGGCTCATGACTATTGCCTTCAAAATTAGACGGCATTAATTACAACACTAAGGCAGCAGACATTGTCAGTCATTACAGTAATCTCCGCATCGTTACAATGTCTTCCAGTGTTGCCCTATTTTTGGACAAGACGCACACATTTTCTCTTTTTGTTTTTAGGTGGGGGAATAATCAGCATATCAGTGACATTTGATATATCTGGTCTCCCTCACCTCCTCACAATAGGATATCCATTGACTGGACATTTCAAATGTTTGTAGATGTAGAGCATCAGTTGTAGTATTTGCAGTCAATATCGTACCTGTTATCTGTATATTTGAATGAACACAGTGCGTCGCAGTGATGACTTGGTGAGACACAGCAGTTCGTAAATGGGTTGAATGTTGTTTGCACTTATAAAGAGGACCTGAAGATGAACTAGTGATAGAGGCCAAATAAACATAACATCACGTTATCATACTTTTTCAGTTGGTATATAGGAGTTTCTGCTCACACAGGCTGATATTTAGGCAGCATTTATTTTAGGGTTATCAAGTGTGTGTGTGTGTGTGTTGGTGAAGTCAATCACGGTCATTGTATGGTTAGTGTTTACTGTAGTCTCTTTGTGGCTGACATCTTAGGACTCTCAACTACGAGTTAAGTTAAAGTTCAACAAACCAATTTTTTAAAATCTAACTTCAGAAACCGTTTCTTCAGTCGGTTGGTATGTTTCTATGTGTGTTTGTGTGTAAGAGAGGACACATCAATGTCAGACATTGTAAAATAGAAATCAGTTCATTCTCATGTGCAGTGGCCAGTTGTAATCAGTTCGCTGTTGATCATCAGATGGAGACCATAGCAGCAATATTTTGTACAGTCTAGCTTTTGAGTTATTTTAATTGCCTTATTGAGAAATTTTACATGTAAGCCTATCATTTGTATTTTTTTCACTTGTGCTGTTGTATTTATTTTCTTTCTCATAGTTGTGCTCCTGAGAATGTGTACATAAAATTATAAATACATATATAAAGATATACAAATATATTTTCCATTTGAATCGGAGAATATTATTTTTATTTGGTTTTATTTTTGCTGCTGGGCAAGAAATGATTGCAATCTACATAATTTACTGTATCATATTCTTCAGTGTGTTTATTGAGATGCAGCTGCTGTATATTTATGGTCTATAAACCACAGCTGTTTCTTTGTAAGATATCCAAAATGGAAAGATTTGTGGGTTTTACTGCCCATGCAAATCGATAGGGAATCTTCCAACTGTTCAGCTGTGTTGTGTATGTGTTTTCAAATCGCGGTGTGCCCTCATCCAATAGAGAGAGTCCTTTACAGAGACATAGCATGATTTCAAAATGAATATGCATATCAGAAATGTGTATTTATGTATATCTGTGTATATTCATCTATTTATACGTGAGGATAAATAGATGGCTGTATGTGTGTGTTTGGACTCAATCAGAATGAATACAAAATAAAGCAGTTCTATGAATTGTTGTCCATGTAGATAATGTCATGTTACATTTTCATTAACTCCTTGATGAAATCATTATACATCTAATCTGAAATGAAAATTAGAACATCTTCAGTTGTTCTCCAAGCATGAGATTTGTCACTAAATTTACATGTAACCATTAAAGTAAATAGAATGGAAAATATAAGATCAATTACAAATGGTACAGTGTTTCACCATCATTAGTCAACACAGTTATTGCTGTATGCAATATTAATTCTCTGTCCTATTTACCACATTGTAGTTTGTCTTCAGTTACAACAGACAGCCCCTGAAGGCAACAGCTTTGCCAAATTAGTCCCAAGTCTTGACAACTCTAAGACTATGCATAGCAGAATAATTGTTTCCTTCCTGGTATTGTGGGATGTTATGAACATGGCAATCTGCCAGTTAGATTTTGAAAATTTGAGCCTGATGGTGGTGCTTCATGAGAGGCCAAGGGGGTTGCCAAACTGATCAGAAATTGTTCATGGAACAGTCGCTGTTGAGATAAGTTTCCCATCCGACCAAAATGTTGGACGGGTGGATTAACCAGCCATCACCATCCACGCCTGCCAGTGGGAAGAGAGGAGTGAATTTGCAGATGCAAATGCAGAATGCTGGGAACATCACCCGAGGCCAAGATTAAGTTACTCCCTTCAAGCACAGCCAGAGACCTCAAATGTCCATCACTGCCAGTATAAAGTAAGCTCAGAGCACACCAGAGGAGGGATCTCAAATCCAATATACCTTGTAATTTAAGGAATACAGAATAACTGTGTCATCAAAGGTCACTGTATATAAAGATGGACCTCAGTAAACGTTTTCGTTATGTGTTTATGGTCTGAATCGCTAGTTTGAAGTTTTCTTGATTAGAACATGTTCATTTTTCAAATCATGGTCCTATTTAAAAGAAAATAGACGTTAAAGCAGAGTGGGTTTAGGGCGTGATTGACACACAGGTCCGGATAGAGGCCAGAGTGTTGTCATTGTGTTTTCAGTTCACCAAAGTTTGCCTGAAAATGTCTTGTTCGGGTTTCACCTGGTAAAACCAGTAGGTGTTCAATCAAAGCCCAATAAAAAGGTACATTTAATCGACGTTAGTCTAACGATGTTTGGTTTGTGTTTCTCCCACATGTGACCCAGTTTAAGTGATCTGTGTTAGTGTAATGCGCAGCGTAAATGTCAGTTAATACATTGTCCATCAAGACCTGTGACATGACCTATACAAAATGTGTAGAAAAATATTTGTCATATAGCGATTGCTATGCTAACGGTACCTGGGCCCGCTGTGCAGGTAACCTGTGTCTACCTGGGTTAGCCCATGTAGGTGTTCAGTCAAAGCCCAATAAAAAGGTACATTTAATCGACGTTAGTCTAACGATGTTTGGTTTGTGTTTCTCCCACATGTGACCCAGTTTAAGTGATCTGTGTTAGTGTAATGCGCAGCGTAAATGTCAGTTAATACATTGTCCATCAAGACCTGTGACATGACCTATACAAAATGTGTAGAAAAATATTTGTCATATAGAAGATTGTTCATTTAATACTCAAACCAGTCCTCAACTGAAGCAGACATTCATGTCTATCTCTAGATCCTGTATTGTCACTGTTGAAGGTGAGCCACATTTAAACATTTCTACACATCATTGTTGTTTATTAAAGCCAACATAGAAAGTCTTGTGATTAATTACAAATTCAGGAAAAACTTCAATGTGTTGTGACCAGACATGCTCCATAAAAACCAACAAAGCAAAGCTTCATAAAAAACTTTTTTTAACATTAAATCTACATTAATTTCATCAATTTACACCATTGGAGAGGTGTACAAAAGAATGTAATAAATTGATGAATTAAATAATGCGTGCAATTTACAATCATCTGTAGCTGACAAATTAAAGATAAAAGTTTGCATAATAAAGAGGGGTGGATAAATCGTATTTAGTAACAAGTAGAAATTATAGTAGAAATGTAAAAATAATACTTCATAGCTAAGAGAGGATAGTGCAACAGTCTGACAGGTTGACTGAAAGCTATTGCAGCTGTCCATGAGTGATGGAGGTAATGTGCAAAAAGTCCAGGAGCCGTTATTGATCATCAGTCTGAGTGTGTGACACAGTTTATATGCACCAAACTCACAGTCTGAGGGAGAAACTGTTCAGAAGTCTGTTCATGTTCTGCAGCAGAACCAATTTAAAACACAAGGGAAGTATATGTTTTACACTGGTTTTACAGTTTAACGTTAGCGCACATGCTAACTTCAACTACAATAACATTACAAGTTACTCCTGACATGTATGATATTTGCCAAATGCGGTTGTATGCAATTTGCCTATAAAACTAATTTAACAGTTAGATTACCTCGAATTGTGACAGCTAACCGTGTTTGTGAAACAACCTGCATACTGGAAAATATTTAAATCAGATGGATATTGCTCAATCTGCAAGAAGACAGGGCGTCAAACTTTGGAGAACAAAGGGTGCACTGCCTCTTCGTGTTCTCTGCTGTGCACGATGATTGGTCAGCATTTTCCAAAGGAAGCAGTTGATTGGTTAATCTTTTTGTCAGTCTATAAGATAACTTTTCCAATTGGTCCAAATCGACGTTGCTAAACTCACGTGCCAATGCTCTTCCTTGAAGGCGGTTCCTACTAGCTGCCGGCGAAGAGGGCTGTTGTTGTTGTTTGTGGGAAAGTACTTCAAAAGTACAAAAACTAGTGTTGTAAAATGGGAACCCGAGATGATGAATACGACTACTTGTTCAAAGGTAATTTCTTCTTTAAAGGTGGACGAATGACAGCGCGTTCGTCCTCTTAATAACAGTTCGTGACAGAAGGAGGAACTGAGGAAGTCAACTAAGCCAGCGTTAATGCTAAAGTCAGCTCTGCTAGTAGCAAAGTGGTACACGATAACATGATAACATGACGACTGTCGAGCTAACTCTGTAGCCACCACTACTACCTATTATAAATTCACCCAGCTGTGTGTAGTACTAGAACAATTCCTCCCCAATAGTCTGATTTTTAACCTCGCAAACCAACCATCGAGTCCAGTGATGGCATTCAACGCTTGGGGAATTAGCAGGCTAACGTTAGTTAACTAAGCGGCTATATAAGCAGCTAGCATGCTAACATGAAAGCTACCTGGCCTCGTTATAAACAATCACCTGAGATGACCTGACGTTCACCCGAAACGACAAGAGAGTCAATGGCTGCTCTCTGACAGAAGCTGTACATTAAAACGGGTTTACTTAAAGAGTTATCAAAGCTCAGGCCACTTAGCTAAGTTGTCAAGTTGTTAAGCAGTGAACATAACCGCTCCCTGATTTTCTCTGTGTTGCTGATACGCTTCATCTTTTATCAGTATCGTTGGGGTTAAGAAGAGCTACAGTTAAAACTTAAATTAGGAGACAAAGGCAATTACAGACCTATGGTAATAAGAAAACCTAATTGTTACATTATAAAACAGTAATAAAAACAGTGAATTTATCTAACTAATCAGTGCATCCTTAACATGATGGGAAATGAATGTCATACAGATTAAAGTGGAAGTCCGTGAGCAGGACCAGAACTAATAGAAAAAGATCTTGCTGTAACTTATAAAATACTTAATATGCACTGCACTGTACTGTATGTATATTTTTACATTTGTGATCTACAAAGGTGATCTGAAATGACTTCACAGACTGGACTAAAGCTTAGAAATGTTGCTCTCACTGATTCTGTACAATGCAGTATGGATAGGGAGACTGCAAGCTCAGCTCCAGCATGATCATTCATATTTTAAAGTTTGTCAGACTTCAGTTGTAATTTTTTTGTGGGGTGTGTGTGTTTTGGTTCTAGTTGTACTAATCGGAGACTCTGGAGTGGGGAAGAGTAACCTGCTGTCCCGTTTCACAAGAAATGAGTTCAACCTGGAGAGCAAGAGCACCATCGGTGTGGAGTTTGCCACCCGCAGCATCCAGGTGGACGGCAAGACGATAAAGGCTCAAATATGGGACACAGCTGGACAGGAACGCTACAGAGCAATCACTTCAGCGTGAGTTTGTGTTTTTTAAGTGTTTATACAAGTGTATATTGTGCAGGGAAAAACAACAATAGAGTTGATGTACTCGTCTGGTTTTATCCGGTAACCAGGTATTACCGAGGTGCAGTGGGGGCCCTCCTGGTTTACGACATCGCCAAGCACCTGACGTATGAGAACGTTGAACGCTGGCTGAAGGAGCTGAGGGACCACGCTGACAACAACATTGTCATCATGCTGGTTGGAAACAAGAGCGACCTCCGCCACCTCAGGGCAGTGCCCACTGATGAGGCTCGGGCCTTTGCAGGTTAGTGTTGCCACTAGGTAAACAACAATGCATTTAAAACAGAGTCATGGAATTTAAGGAGAATTCTTTAAAACACAAACAAACAAGAAAACACTCCTCGGTTTGACCACTTAAACAAACCATTTACTTGACAAATATGCTGAACCTTGTAAGTTATTATCCAAGATGTGTAAAATTTATGTTGTGTCCACTATTTCTCATACTCAGAAAAGAACACTCTCTCATTTATTGAAACCTCAGCCTTGGACTCCACTAATGTAGAAGAAGCCTTTAAGAACATTCTGACAGGTAGGAAAAGTGATAAATTGCTGAACATAATTTGCAGCTTGCCATAAATCCTCAAGGTTACATGACTCCTAATTTTACTGAACCGTCACTGTTTTCTCTCATAGAAATCTACCGTATTGTATCTCAAAGGCAAATATCGGACAGATCTGCACATGATGATTCTCCAGGCAACAATGTAGTGGACATAAGCGTCCCCCCAACGATGGACGGGCAGAGGGGCAACAAACTCCCCTGCTGTCAAAGCCTGTGATACTTGTGTTTTCTTTTCCTGTTTGACTTTCTGTCAGTCTTTCCTCTCTTTGCCTCTGCTTTACTTCAGCTGTCACGCTGCTGTCAACATGATACCCTCATTGGTTCAGATGTCTCTGATCCAAGACTCTTGTAGCTGACATTCCTTTTTGCTGGTTTCTTTTTTGTTTGTTTTTTTCTTCCTCTGATCTGATTTCAACCTGTGTCAATATAACTTTATGACCTCATAATAGCTTTGAGAGGGAGGAAGTGTTTGCTATTATGAGGCTGATCTCAAAGCTGTAGTAAACTACAATTTCCTTTTTAATTAACCAGCGTTATGGTCCTATTGACCTGCTCCTGTTGAAGGAACGGTGAGGGATTAGCAGGCCTCTTTATTAGTGTTCCAAGTGGTTACTACTTGTCTCCTTTTCTCAGCCTGCAATGACTTATGATCTGTTAAAGTGGAATCCTGGTTTCATGTCTAGTTGACCTGATTCTGCCTGTCATGCAATACGGGTGTAGAAGAGGAGAGGAGAAGAAGGTAATGCATCAATACTTTGGAGTATTAATGTATACTCAATTTGGAGTTTGTGGTTGCCTATTTAATTTTAATTTCCCCCTCTGAGCCCTGTGCCCTCTGTGGCATTAAATTAGCATGAGCCAGACTGGCTGTGACTGTCTGACTTAATATGGGCAAGTGTGAAACAAATGAAGTGTTTTTATTTGTGTGTGCATGTATGAATGTGTGTGTGTGTGTGTGTGTGTGTGTGTATGTGTGTTAATCTTAGTGCACAAAGATACCAAAGGAGACAGATGCAATCAGTATCAGTTTGGGTTTTCTTATTTATGCGTGTTCAAGGCTGCTAGTATTGCAGACCATTGCTGAATTTGGCCAATCCAGTCCAGGCTATTTGGGGAAAAAATTGTGTAATGCTACATAGCAAAAGTGTTGTTATAAATTGTGATGAATTTTTTTTTTAATGAAATGAAAATAGTATCAGCCTGGGACACGCCTAGCAGGCTGTCTTAAAATGAAAATCTTTCTTGCACTTATGTCCAAAATTTCAGTGGAATAAATCATCTTATATTTTTAAATACACTCAACATCTTTATTATTCAATTATATTTTCCTGATGCTTGTAAGGGAAACTGTGTTGGCTGAAAAGAACAAAATGCACTATTTGTTATGCTTCTTCTTTTTTTTTTTTTAAAGCAATTTCCCCTCATGTACCTTGAATGTGAATGTGATATCTGTTAAAGGAGAATGGATAAAAATGTGTGTGTAATCTGAGAACATTTTCACTTCGACTCCAGCCGGAAGCAGTTGTTAGTAGGTAAAATGGAACTGAAAGTCAGAAATGCAAATTGTTTACATGGTTGGCTGAAAAGCCACTTTCACCCATCTGGTAGAAATGCTTCCATGTGTGATTGATTCGATGCATTATGTCTCGTGAAATTTCACATTTCTTCAAATAATAGGTGTAAAGTCAGCAAACATAAACTTGTTTTGCTACTTTAACACTACACAGAAAATACTGAAGAATAAATAAACCTAATTCACATGAAGCAGGCATACTTATTTTTGGATACATTACTCACTCAGTGAGCCCATAACTCAACACTGTGTCTGCCACTGTTGTTTAGCAACTGTCATAGAGTCAGTGGAGCTGTTTGTACACAGCATGTACAAACATGCATGCAGCCTCACCTGACACTCTGCCTTTACAAATCCACACACATGATGGCCAGATCATCTAACACTTCACTGCATTTATGTATCAGAGGCAGGCTCCTTAAAGTACTGGATACTTGGCTTCAGACATTTTTCATTTTCATTTAAACTAATTTTTAAAACCACTTAATTTTAATAAAAATGGGTTTATTATGTACAACTTTGTAAATGATAATAAGGTTGTAGATTGCTTGTTCAAACTAACATGGTTAATTACATAGTTCTCTGGCTTCACAAGCATCGTTAACCACAATCAAAAAAAAATACAGTCCTACTTCTGCTTATTTTTCCTGGACGTTTTGCCCATGTGATGTTTTCGGGTTAGCGCCCCTCCCTTCATTTTGGTAAGCTGTTATTCACAACCCCATCTGAATTCGTCCGGATGGTGTTGGGCTCTCAGTTAGCCTGTGTTGATGTGTTCAACGCAGAGGCAGACAGCTGATGAGCCTCCTGGGTGTATTTAAAGACCTGGGAAAGCGGAAGTCTGGCCCGCTGTGTGATACCAGCTGAGAACCTCCAGCTAGCACAGAGCTGAACAGCGTCTAGCATTAGCCAACGGGAGTGCTGCGATTTGACCAATTCATACACACAGCGAAACATGAAACGAGGAGGAGATGCGAATATAATAGGGCGATAATGCCTGTCGCCGTAAAACACTGATAAAGAAGACCACACGGGGGTGAGTAGACCTTTTTAGTCTTTATTTTGACAGCAGCCGACGGCTAGCGGCTCACTGTAGCTGCTGACAGCTGGCAGCTAGCAGACAAAACAGCTGTGACGGGCACCGACTGGCCGCGTTTATTTACTGGACAATGAAATCAGGCAGCAAATTGATAGTGACAACAAAATGGACGTGGATAGCCGGTGCTTATGTCCTAAATATGTAAACCTGCAGCACTGCTATACACAGGGCAATTTGTGCCGCAACGCAGTTGTAGCACATTATGATATAGACATGACACAACCCTCTCAGATCCAGATGGTAGTCTGGATCAAAGCTGTAACATCTGGCTGCCGCGGCAATGTTAGCTGCATTGAGTCGGAATGA
The DNA here is from genome assembly GCF_002814215.2 of Seriola lalandi dorsalis. Lineage (NCBI taxonomy): Eukaryota > Metazoa > Chordata > Actinopteri > Carangiformes > Carangidae > Seriola > Seriola lalandi. Next base: position 258,561 of record NW_019524797.1, read on the forward strand.
AAAGGAAAATTACTTTGTCAGCAGGGTAGTTTTTTTAAAAGGCATAATGTAGCAATATGTATGTCCATGACTATTTTTCGAAAGGTTACAGTTACATACAGTGTAATTGAATGTAAGTTTCTCATCTGAAGATTTGATTTGAAAATGCATTAGTCTGTGTGTCTATATGCATCACTAGGTTTAAAAGACTTGTCTGAGTTTTGGGCCTACCCTTTTTGTTTTTTTGGGGTCAGGGATTGTTCCTCTTAATCGTGCCTCCATGGAGGGATACTGTAACTGTTTTCCATTAATTTAAATGGGGTTAAAATTTCATCTGAAAAATTCAGTTTCAGGCCTTCAGGCTTTATCCCCTGGATAACCAGTCTCACAAAGCTTTTTTATATATTTTTTTATTGTCTGGCTCTGTTAAGTCTGGCTTTAACAGCCATGGCGTGGTTAAGAGCACCATAGCTAATAGCAGACAAGTTTAAACTGTCAACCATTTGGATATTGGATCACTGCAGTGGCAAAAACTAATATTCAGCAATGTAAATGTTATAGAAAAGAAACATATAATTATAATACAAAGAAATGTTACAACACTCAAATTACTGCGGCTCTGTTTTAGTTTTAGATCAAATGTTTTTTCTCCAAAACCTGTATTTATCATTATAGAGTGTAAATTGTTGTATTTATTATTTATAAGAAGATAGAATAAAGACACGATACCCCATAAATTATCGCAAGAATTTCTGCACCATCTGCCATGTTAAACCTCCTGTTTAAAAACAACACAACAACATCAGTGTTGAGCACAAAGGATCATATAAGGACTGGATTAATGGAGTAATGCAGCGACATGTACAGCTACATTTGGAGAGCCAGGCCTTATGTGAACAGCAACAACAACCCAGTATTTACCCCTGACCAATACACAAGTATGAGTGGCATTTTAAAGAAAAACTTGAAATGCCTACACATGTATCAGACACAAGCTTTTTTGGAAATTGTTGCTCATGTTATTACTCTTACTGTATCTATTGTCTCATCACAATAAAAACATTACACTTAGAAATATCCATTTATCCATTTCGACAGCAACACATAAACTACAGGCTGTAGCAAATTCATCTGTGTCTTTAGCTACCTTATCTTTAGTGAGGGGTTATCTGAGGGGAGACAGCTGTTTATCAGTCTGCTGCACATCACACTCGCTGCCACAGACGATCAAACTTGCTTTTACAATGGATTAGCAGATGCTTTGGGCAAATTGGCCCATCTCCAAACAGACAGCTTTCTTTTAAATGACAAAATGTCTGTGTAGATAATGTTAGTTATTCTCACATGGCAGGAAATCATTGGTCCATGAAGCACACTTCAAGATGAACTCTGTCATAACATATAGCTAAGTGTACCTAGAACTAGGCTGTCTTGGCCTAATTGTAATTCAGAAAAATCATGATATTGTCACAATACTGTTGATAATATACTTGACTGACTGTTGCTTTGGTACGGTTTATATGATATGTATATATGACATACAATATCTTGTCTCATTTCACTATTTTGAGTTTACATCTAACTGCTGTATCTTTACTCTGTTTATATTTTGCTTTTGAGGCAGCTTACTTTAGCTTCTGAATGATTTTAGAATGTATTGGGATACGTTAGTACTTCAAATTACTGAAAGTGAAAGTACTCATGTGGAAATGCCCATTTCATTTCATTTCAATATATTTTATGTTATTGGATTAAAATTATTGATTCATCAGTGTCTAAGGATTGCTTTGATGTTGTAGCTGGTAAAGGCTAATTTTAAAATGCTGCTGGGTAGTTTTAGCTACAATAATGCATAATAATTTATTTGTTGATTTATATTTTCGTTAATAATCTGAATCTATTTATAGTTGTAAAATAAATGTAGTACAATATATTGAGTACAAAGTAGTATAAAATGGAAATACTCAAGCCCATGTACCTCAAAATTCTACTTCATTACACTACTTGAGTAAACGCACTTTTTTCCAGCACTGATATTGTTTATGTGAAAAAGCCATTAACTCTCAGTCCTTCTCTCTTCCTCTGTTTGTAGAAACTACACTTCCCCAACGCGTGGAAGAGCAGAGTTCGTGCTTCCTGATCCCTCCTTCATCCCTATATTCTGAGCCTTCACACCCTCACCGCCATCTCTACAGCCAGCGTCTGGACACTGTAACCATGACGACAGGCGGGTGTTGCCACCTGCCTGGCTCTCTGTGTGACTGCGCCAGTAGCACGGGTCTATGGAAGAGTGTGGAGGAGGCAAGTGGTGACGGGTGCCAGGCGCTCTATGTCACCCAGGTCACAGCCATAGATGGGCGGTTGCTGTCCTCTGTGCTCAAACCCATGGGCACACAAAGGTGAGGCTGATTTACGCCTACCTGTCCTCTTGGGACAGATGTTTGAATTTTAACAGTCCTGTGCAGTTAACATGAACAGAAATGTCCTGGACAAGCAGCTCACAGAGGCATAACTGCCTCTTGATTCATGATGTACGCCTTTTTACAGCGCACATTTTGACTCGTAGTAGAAAAGCACAGGAATTACTAATGATAGTAACAATGGCATTTGTTTTCCTCTTCTATTCTAGTGTTTTTAATCTAATCCAAATCCTATTTATTCTCAAAGGCATTGTATTGATGCTTCTTTGCCCTGATTCTGATTTGTTCTTATTTCTTGACCAATTTTTACTCACTGTTACTATTGTTAGTATGGCGCGTTTATTTATTGAAATGCTTTTATCGTCTTTCTGTAACTGTGAAGGACATTGTGTCTCTGGTTTTGAAAAGTGATGTATAAATATAATGTTTTACTTACTTGCTATTCAAGCGTCTCAGTGTGACAACGAGCCAACATGCTGGACCCTGAAACTGAAGCAGCTAAACGGAAATCAGGCATCATTGTTAATTTTATTATTCACACCGGTGCTTTCCCCACTGTGATACATCAAAATGTGTTCTGTGAAAAAGGCGTGCTGTTCGAGGTTCTCCTTGTAGGTATTTATCTTAACTATTTATACCCTGTAGGCTTCTTAATTTTTTCTAAATCTTGTAAGGTTTGTTACGTTACATATTATATAATTATTTATTGAATCGCATTTAGGATATTATGGTTATTTTTCAGATTATAGCCTCATTTTGAGGTTAATCTCGGATTTGTTGGAACGTATTACTCATGTATACATTTTTATGTAATTATTATATATGTATCAGGGGGAAGAAAGTAACATTTTACTTTAAGCCTTTTCAAATGTTTAATAAATGGTTTATACACTATTATGTAGTCCTAAGCAGATGGAAGTGTTTATAAATGTATTTGATCACTACTGTACCTCCTTCTGTCAGCACCCATAAGTGAAGGTGTTTAAACGGATAACGAATGACAATTTAGTAAAACACAGGTGTAGCAATGTAAAATACGTCTTCATAGGAGATGTTACAATTGGTGACAAATATTCTACATTGATAAACACTTTAAATGTGCTCATAACTTCATTTTAGTGTGTTATAAGCCATTTTTTAAATGTTTATTCACTGCTTAAAAGTTATAAATATGGGGGACTTAAAAGTGTTACCAAAATATATAGTATATATATGTGTGTTTATGGTAGCCTCCCTATTCATCCTCTGATCTTTTTGTGTATTTCATCCATTTTTGAGGTTTCTGTATATAATATATTTTTAATTGAATACGCAATACATGAATTTCCCCTAGGGGATAAATAAATTATCTTTCTATGTATCTATCAATCAATCAATATTGTAATTAGTAATGAGATTATCCCCTAGTTTCACTACACAATCATATATTTGGAGCTTGTGATCATGTGATTCTGGTTCCCTATACTGATTAATGCTGGGATTTCCTCTCTCAGAAAATTCTCAAGTAAATATCTGTTAACTTTGAACTGGTGTAGAGTTGAATGTCTTTGCTGTGTGGCAATTCCCTTCAGCATTTTAGTAATTTTTTTTCATTTTGTCACAGTGATGGTCCCATCTGTCGTATTTGCCATGAAGGAGGCAACAGTGAGGGTCTCCTGTCCCCTTGTGACTGCACAGGCACCCTGGGCGCAGTGCACAAGAGCTGCTTGGAGAAGTGGCTGTCATCTTCCAACACCAGCTACTGTGAGCTCTGCCACACAGAGTTCAGCATTGAGCGCCGACCAAGGCCTCTCACAGAGGTAACAAAGGTCAATGCCCTTTGCCTTGTCTGCATCAATCTTTCTTCTTGCCCTTGTTATTCTCATTGGCAGGGCTTCATTGTGTGAATGATTGTGCATGTGTAAATGTAAAGAGGCTTTTCTTTTTTTTAACATCTCTACTTCCTGCTTGCTTGCCGTTTCATCATAGTGAGTCTTTTCTTTTCTTGAATGACTTAAGATCTGTTTTTCCCCTTTCTTTCCCCTTTCTCTCTATTGCCTTTCTTTCACTTCCCACAGTGGCTGCGGGACCCTGGCCCTCGTAATGAGAAGAGGACGCTGTTCTGTGACATGGTGTGCTTCCTGTTCATTACGCCCCTAGCAGCCATTTCAGGCTGGCTGTGCCTGAGGGGCGCTCAGGACCACCTTCAACTGGGGAGCTGGCTGCAGGCCGTGGGCCTCATAGCCCTCACCATCGCCCTCTTCACCATCTATGTTCTCTGGACCCTGGTAAAAAATAAATTCACATACATCAGGCTGTGGCTTTACTGTAATGCAGCCCTTTTTAAAGTACATTGAAGTAATTCATGCTATATCATCCTCCTCTCCTACCTGGTTGTCTCTGCAGGTATCTTTCCGCTACCACTGTCAGCTGTACTCTGAGTGGAGAAGAACTAACCAGAAAGTACGTCTGCTCATTCCTGAAGCCAAGGAGTCTAACTCTTCCCAGCATTCTTTGCTCTCTACGAAACTGATGAAGAAGCCTGCCAATGAGAGTATAGTATGAGACCAAATGATGGTGATGAACAGTGTCTTTTCTGTGTGGGGCTGATTCTCAGTGCATCATGCCAGCCAGCAAGACTTTAAAGAAGCACTTGTGGGCTTTTTTTTGTTGCTTATTTCCATTTTTTTCTTTGCCCCATCAGTACTTTTTTTTTCACATTGCATTTTTAAAAAAAAAATGTGTCCTTGTGTGGGTGCAAAACTGAGCACATTTCAATGGAGTCTGTCTGTTGTCGCGCTCGGTGTTGACCAAGCTTATGCAAAGGCACTGAAGAATGGACCAGCACATGAAAGTGAGGAGAGACATTTACAGAGACAAGGACACAGTCTCATCATCTACGATGTGACGATAACAACAGCTTACAGTGAAAGTGAAGTAAGGGATGGACCAAACTTACTTGTTTAGTGGACACAGATGACTGCAGAGTAGCACGTTGATTCATTGTTGTGCTGCACTGATGAAAGTGTGTATTCTGCTAGATACATGTCATATCTGGGCATGCACTTACCTTCTTTGGCCTTGTATTCTCTGCACAGCATTGACCATTTGGGAGCTATTTCAAGCACTTAAAGCATAGCTCTTTGATTATTTACATTTTACAATCCAGACTCCAGTACGCTGTCTGAGATCAGTCTTTTTAAGTTTAGCACAAGCCTGCTGGACGTCTTTCAGTGTTTTTTCTGCACCTGTTTTTACATCTCATCTGAGAACGGATGCCAGCGTAACATTAGTAAAACCAGAGATTGTGCAATATAACACTGTGGACATGGAAGTCATCACAGTACATGAAGAGACCTCTAACAACATGCACAGTCATGCATGCAACCACTGTCAGTAATTTTGGGGGATTTTCTTTTTACTGTTAAGTGTATTGTAAAATCATTTTTTAAACCACTAAAGAATGAACAGATTTACTATTCCTACTGAAGTAGGGTTTAACAGTGTCCTCATAGAGGTTCTTGTATTATCAGCACTTAACAAGTAGGTCTTTATATTTATATAGATCGATAGGAAACATCAAAATGGCTTTTAGAGGAACATTTCCATAAGTGTTGTTCAGTGGCTGATACCATGTACTTAAACATCCTTTTTAATGGCCTGTTGAAGTACTTAATTAGTAGCCATTTCTTTTTTTTTTTTTTTTTTTTTTTTTTAAAGCAATACACATTGCTATATGTGTGTAGTTTCCATGGTCACAACAATCAGGGATATACAAACTTCTTGCCAGCTTGTATCATTCAAGTCATCGTTAAACATAGTTTCTCAGGAGGGGATGTTTAGTTACTGCCAGGCTAACAAAAATGTAACCCGCCAAAAATGACTTTCATGGTGGATACATTATGCAAGCACCGCTAAGGCCAAATCTGACTTTAGCTTTGTTTTGTATTTTCTTTCAAGCAGGCCACGTGCTCTTCTAGGTCCATTTGATGAATGTCGTCTTTTTCGGTGCCAACTTTCCCTCGTTACGTTGTGATGTTATCAGCTTTGTTAGCAGTTTGGGAGAGAAGAGAGAATTCACTTCTCTCTGTTGTAAATAGTTGGGTGCAGTTTGTAATCAAGTCGCTTATAGTGGCTGTTAATCGACCAGTCAGAGATGATCTTCTCTGATTAAAGAGGCAGAAAAACACAGACCACGGAGTCTGTCTGGTTTCCAGACTTCATGTCACTTTTGAACATGGTTTATTGCTTCATTCCATTTAATTTGGGTTATGAGGAGACGGTTAATTGCCTCTTGAACACACGGTGGGTTATCCACAGAGTGAGAAGGATGAAAATAAAAACCTCAGCAACGCTTGTTATACTGAGAACAATGTTAACACCAACATAATTCAGTCTATGGCCCTGATGAAGGCTCAGACTCAAAGACACTGGCTTTAAAAATACAACACCATTATCCTTTCAGAGGTCATGCAGGTGATAAACCCAGAGTTCAGTATTGTTGGTATTATTATAAGTGTGCAATTTAAAATACCTGAGGTGTACTGCACAAGTGGCATTGGGAGCAAGGGAGCAACTTTTTAATCAGATGATGAAAAAATTAATTTTATTACTACAAACTCAATTTTAATTAAAAAAAAAAATCATTTGCTTCCGAGTTTTGTTCTTGAAATTTATAGCTTTGTCACTTTATTTTACTTTTTATTTTGATTGTCATACTTTGATCATGGTTTGTTCTTCCCATTTCTATACTTCCAATTTTTATTTATTCTCTACAAGATGGATCCATTTTGTAGATGCAAAAGCCTAAAAGTCTGTATTTTATTCTCAGTTGTGTTGATAATACCTTTTTATTTAAAATATAGACAGGAGACGAATTAAAGGAAAAACCATCATAAAGTTTCTTAGTGAGGTGTTGTCAGTCCAAAATCTCCCATTGGTGTTCAGCTGGGTTGAGATCTGGTGACTGTGAAGGCCACAGCATCTGACTCGCATCATTTTCATACTCATCAAACCATTCAGTGATCATTCATCCCCTTTGGATGGGGCCATTGTCATCCTGGAGGAGACTATGCATTTTTCAGGTTTTTCCTTTTAACTAGTCACTCATCTGTAGTTACTTAATAACAATCAGGCTTCAACAATATTTTACTTAAACTGGTGTGTAGTGTGGTGAAGTCACAAACAGACAGATGTGCTCTCAAGCATCACCTCCATGTCACAAACGAAATGTGTAAAGAGGAGGAGAGCCAGACCGTTTCAATCACCTTTTTCTTTTTTTTCTTGACTGTCAGTAAACATAAACAGGTTTCTTTTTCATCATCCACTGCGTTGATTGCCATACTTGAGAAACCTTGTGATCGGAAATTACATTAGAAGTTTAGTGGCTGCTTGTGGCTGTTGTGCAACATTAGCAACAGGAACAGGGTGCAGCTCAGTAGAGTTGTTTGGTGGGAAATTGACACCACATCTGTTTGACAGTGTAGAATTTCCAGTGACCGGTGTCTGTTGAGTTATTTCCTAGCCCTGGCCTCCTGTCTACACTAACATTACACTTTGGAACATTTATCTCACGGTGGGTTGTCCCACATACCGCCCCTGTTAATCGTTTGTTTGTTATTTTTAACTGATCTAAGAACAAAGGATTATATCCTGCAATACTTCGATGCACCCGGGGGCTCATCTGCCTTACAAGCTTATGAGTCATTTGATCATCTGTGTGTTTACTGTTCGTCATGAACAAGGCTTTACTCGAGTATTACGATCTATCGGTGCACTGATTTGAAGCAATGTAAAGAGGTGCAGTAATTCCAAAATTGCTTGAAAACAAGAAACAGCTGAATTTCTAAGTTAATGTATTTTGATAGTTTGTATTGTATTGGAAGTATATACAACTTTGCCCACGAATTATGCAACACTGCTCCTTCTTTAGCTACCTGCCTATCCATGCCAGTTATCAGAGCTACATGAAACAGATCGTGTTTCATGAGACATCTACCATAATGTAATAATTACTTTATACATATTCCACAATTCAAACCAAGAAATGGATTTTAAATCATTGTTTTCTTTGTTGATTTCACAAATGAACATGTAGATGTTACTTATGTTGTGTTATGTTAAATAACATTTTTGTAATCTTTTAATTCTACATGTCTTCTTTGGACATGTAGGGTATGTTAATATGTGTCATTTGTTGCAATTCTTCAAGTATTCACATTTTAAATACTATGTGTATGGTGTGCTGTGGGAAAAAAAAAAAAGAAAGATGTTGTCACCAAAATCCTGGTACCTGCAATCAGCCAAGAATCGTTTGCAAAGCAAATAAAAAAAAAAAAAATGTTGACAAATTATGACTGAACATTAATTCAGTTGATTTGTTTTGTTTAGATAGCTTCACCATTACAGTGTAGATGATGTGATTCGTATAATATAGCTGTTTACAGATCATCCTCTTAGCCCAGTGAGGATGAGACGTCATTACTGTAAGTCTGTTTTTGACCACGGCTCTTTGTAGCTCTTAATCCTGATGAAAAATAACCGCTGGCGTCAAGTTTTTGCCACTGTATCTCTGGAGAGTCACAGTCTCCTCGTCCTATTCACTGCATTTGGCAAATGTAAGCAGCTTACTTAGAAAAACATTATTAATGTCAGTCTCTGCCCTCCAGGAAGGAGGCAGACCCACTGAAAACAAAAAAACAAACAAAAAAAAAACACTAAAAATGCTGGGATGCTTCCAGTGGGTCTTGATTGGATTGGTGATTCGAATGAGGACAGGTTCAGCCTGTCTACTTAGCTATTGTGCTTACACTTGTAAACCTTTTGTGTACTGCACCATAACCTTGAAATTAGTGCCATCATGCTGGCTCGGGAATTACTCAATCATGTTTCAGATTTAATCACATTTACAATTTCCTTTTTTTCTTTATTTGGCAGTTATCTAGACAACTCGTCTCTTTTTTACTTCTTAACCGAAATGCTCACCCCAACTTCACAGTAGTGGAAAAAGTACTGAGCTTTTTTTACTTAAAGTAGCAATAACACAGTATGACAATACTATAAATAAGAACACTGCATTCAAAATCTTATGTTAAGTAAAAATATATAACTATTATGAGCTAAAGGTTCTTAAAAAATCAAAAGTATTCGGTATACTGAATAGCCTAATTCGAAGTATTATATTTGTAATGTTAATTATTTGATTATCATTACTGATGCATGAACATGTAAGCGGCATTTTATTCCTGTCAAGGTTGAGCCAACTTTTCCAACTTTATATGGTAATGGTCTGGTTACTCTAACACTGCAGTATACTCTATAAATTCACCATGTTTTACATGTAAAATCTTAATTTAAAAAGTATCTATAGATGTAAGATAACTGTAGCACAGTAAAAAGTACAATGCTTACCTCTGACATGTAGTGCAGTATGGATAATGAGTACCAAGAAATTGAGGTACTCAATTATGGTCCAAGTACCTCAAATGGAGAATATATTAATACAACACACAACTTTTGACAAGAATTTTATTGTAAATTTTTACAGTTCTTAAACTGAAAGTAAAACAATGACAACTTAAGCCAAATATTCTTCAATAAATACCTAATGAGGATATTTTTGGCATAACTTAACTGATGTAAGAAGAATGTAAGAACCACACTGTCAAAAGGCATAATACTGCTTCACTGGGTTGGAGTAACTGCCTGTAGTTAATTTAAGCAGCACCATCTAGTGGTAACCGTTGAAATGTATGTCACAACCTCCCTGTGCATGACAGCGTTTCAGTAGAGTTCAAACAACTTCATAGGCTTCATTATGACAGCGACAGCTGCCTCGTTCCTGCATTGCAGGAACCTTCACATTGACTCCATGAACAACTCGACTAACCAAGTGACATAAAGGCTTCTTGTTTTCATTCATGGCAGAAGAGAAGAGCACGAGTGAGTTCAAAGGTATTATATAAAACAGCATGAAAGGTAGAAAGAAAAAGTATAGAGTGAAGGAGGAGTTGGCCGTGAGCAGAGCTACGGGAATAGAAAGTGCACAGGTGATGTGATGTCAAGGTGGATGTGGAGGAGAGGATGAGTGTCATGGGGTTGAGTGTCACAGGCTCTGGCAGCACTGGAGTTTGTTGCCCTTCTGCCCGTCAGTGGTTGGTGGGACACTTATGTCCACTACATTGTTGCCTGGAGACTCATCGTGTGCAGATCTGTCTGCTATCTGCTTCTGTGACACAATGCGGTAGATTTCTGCAGAGGGAAATCCAAGAAGAAAAAAAAAAAAAGAATATTATGATGCATTTCATTTGTTTAAACTCCTTAAAACGTATATGTGCAGATGTGCAGCTGTCACATTAGAAGGGGAAATAGAATTGTGCAGCGAAATGGCTAAACAATCTAACTGTACAACTTAAATGTATCATGGTCATATCCATCATTGTACTGGATATTTTTTCCTGTATTACCTGTCATGCACTGGGTCTTGCTTTTCTTACCTGTTAAAATGTTCTTAAAGGCTTCTTCTACATTTGTGGAGTCCAACGCTGATGTCTCAATAAATGAGAGAGTGTTCTTTTCTAAAGTGGGAAGAGAAGAAAGGTACATTTTAAACATGTACAAAGTGGCTTCCCTTGTTTGTATTACTGCAGCGCTTGGTTTTATTTACCTGCAAAGGCTCGAGCCTCATCAGTGGGCACTGCCCTGAGGTGGCGGAGGTCGCTCTTGTTTCCAACAAGCATGATGACAATGTTGTTGTCAGCGTGGTCCCTCAGCTCCTTCAGCCAGCGTTCAACGTTCTCATACGTCAGGTGCTTGGCGATGTCGTAAACCAGGAGGGCCCCTACTGCACCTCGGTAATACCTGGTTACCGGATAAAACAAGACGAGTACATCAACTCTATTGTTGTTTTTCCTTGCACAATATACACTTCTATAAACCCTTAAAAAACACAAACTCACGCTGAAGTGATTGCTCTGTAGCGTTCCTGTCCAGCTGTGTCCCATATTTGAGCCTTTATCGTCTTGCCGTCCACCTGGATGCTGCGGGTGGCAAACTCCACACCGATGGTGCTCTTGCTCTCCAGGTTGAACTCATTTCTTGTGAAACGGGACAGCAGGTTACTCTTCCCCACTCCAGAGTCTCCGATTAGTACAACTAGAGCGAAAAACAAAAACTGAAATTTAAACTCTTACCAGGCAAGGATTCAAGGAAAATATGGCTTTCACATTTCAATCATTCCAGCAGTTATTTTGTGATTATTTGTGGCAACTTTTTACTCCTCCCATGTTCACTTCCATTTGCCTCATCCATTGCTACTGCAGCTGGTTATTTTCCTCTTTTTAAAATTTATTTTTAAGTGCACAGTAACTGACATCAACATACCACATTTATTTAACTGGATGATTTTCAACTGCAGTATTACAAACACTGATGCTGTCAATTACACAAAATGTATCAAACAATTAATTATAGGATTCACTGCAGTCAGGTTACCATTCAGTCATTACCTCCTCAGTCAAAGTGAAAGCACAGACTTGTTCTGACTTTGTCCTGTTGGGAGTAGTGCCTGCTCTCTGGGAAATCTGACTCAACAGTTTCTCAAGGCCTCTTGTTCCTGTGTCGTTGTTACGAGTCATCACTACCCTCCAATCAATTTCCAGCAGCCACACTAGACCAAAGCCTCTTTTTTCTACTGTACTCTACTAGACAGATGTGACAAAGCTTATGTCTCTGTTTCTTCTTCCATAAATTCCCCAAGTATTAAAATCCCTGCATCCAAATTTCAGTCGATGCTTTGCAATGAAATGAAGTTGGTTTGAAGTACAGCAAAATAATCTTAATTATAGTGCTTAATGTAACTAAAGCTTGCTTTTATATCAGTATTAAGTAGAACTCCATCTTTTCTGATTTAAGACATCAGAGCAATAAAACTTAGTTAGACCCCATCATGTGATTTCTGAGTGCTTCAACATAGTGACACAATAACAAGCTGATTCTTATTCAGCAAAGTCAGCAGCATGTTATCAGGAAACTGAACTCCAAGGTGTAAAAGGACCATGTGAATAATGACTCAGTGATCCAGTACGTACATTAAAATTGATTGGTTTGGCCATCAGAAACAAAATAGTACTTTTCCTAATGAGAAAGTGGTCGCACACCTTTGGAGCCCACTGTGCCTGTGCTGTCTGCTCCTCAGTCCTTACATATAGAGCGAGTTTTTTCCCTCAAGGGACAGACCGCTGAGTGGCAACTTTACCACAAAGGGAACTCCTGTTTCCTTTTTCCATTAAATTTAACTGATTTCATGGGAGCGGCTTCAGAAAGTAAATCAATTTTAGTGCTATTTGGATGGTTACGGTTTAAGTATGGTTATAGCAAGGTAAGGACACGGTAACATCTCGTCGATGACAGAAAAGTTGAATTTACTTATTGCAAAAGTAATAGCTCCACCCGTTAGATTAGCTACTAGCCTGCAGGGCTACCTCGCCATACGCCCTCCTCTCTGTAAAATCTATGTAGCGAAACACATGGTTTGCAACAAACTTTGACACAAATAAAAGCGGCAATAGGCCCTAAGGTAAACATAAATATGGTGTTATTTGGAAAGAATGAGCCTAAAAAGTTGCCCAGGCTAAGAAAATAGTTGGGCTAGCTACAGTTAGCTGCCACCAGCTGATATTAACCTGACCACTGACGTTAACGCAGCTAACATTAGCATGCTAGCCTGAGCTTAACCAGTTTCCCTGCTGGATATCATCAAACAAGGTTATTCACAAGTCAGTTTCTCCTCGGCTTACCTTTGAACAAGAAATCATATTCGTCGTCTCTGTTCCCCATTGTTAGATACAATCACCTCTCCGAGACTGCGGCGCTGACGGAAAATACTACCCCTGCTCTGACCAGGGAGATGTGCCAAGATGACAGGAGACAATGCGCATATTGCGCAGGAAGAGCAGAGTCGCTGAGAGACGCAGTTACGGTAACACTACACTGTCACGTGATAGCGGTGCGTATCTTCAGGTACAGCAAGTTAAAGCGTAATAATGTGACAGATCCCCGCCATTATGACTTGTTCTCTGTAGAAATGTAATAACCTGACATCCTAGGCCCCAAAGCTGTCATATCTATAAAACTGTATGATAAGAGACATTGATTATTGATGAATTGCTGATTATTTGGCCTTTAAAATGGAAAATGAAACGTTTTTAGTTGCTTTTCATTATCCCACATAATATCCTGCCCAAGACTGCAGCTGAACACAGTTAAAGGTTTCTATTTCAATAAATTATTATTTTATTATTCTGTCAGAGTTCACTCTTGACCTTGGAAACAGTGGTAGCTTGACAAAACAATCCAAACTCAGGCTCCACTTATTCGCTTTCACGTGGTCTTTATAGTGGTAACAAATAAATAAGTAATCCATAGTATTGGCATTAATAATGATCAGCTACTATTTCCAAGGTCTAGAATGAAGTTTTACATTTAACTTGAGCAAACCCCATCCAATGATGAAGACTTTGTGTTATGGTTGAAATCACAAGAAACAGCTGCCAGGTGGATCTTCAGTTAGAACTGTTTTGCAAAACTTTGTTTCTATTGTTTTATGGTTTATGAAAAATTAAAACTACTGTTAGATTTTTTTTGACCCAACAACCATCCTATTGGATACTGGGATGTGTGCTCCTGTTTTAAAATAATCTTTCCAGGAAACTGTGGAGAACAGATTACTACAGAGTTTGTTTATGTCCCAGATGATGGCTGATCCAGATAGACACACATAATGTCAGGGATCACTGTGCAGTAGTAGCCTGTGTTGGGAAGCCAGAATTTAAAAAAGATAGTAATTATTGCAGGACTGTTGAAATAGACTTTAATTTTAGTGTATTCGATGGGCTGAACACTGACAACAAATCAGAGCCAGCAGATGGTGCCCTATCCCTACCTACCTCAAACCTGCCTTAAATCCCATAAAATCCTTTAGGCCTCTCACTTATTCAGTAGTATGAACAATGACGTTACAAGTTATGAAATCAGCATTATATTTATGTACCATCTACATCCTCATGTTCCACCTGATCCTTTAATTTCCTGCTGAACTTCATCATTCACATTCAATAGGCTATAACATCACTGTAGGGGACTTTCCAGCTGTGTGGACAGCTGCTGAGCCTTTGCCACTGTATAAAGGAGGTGATATTAACCACTATCACCTAATATCAAAATTCTCCCCTCTCATGCTTATCTAGATTAAAACTGTTCAGCCTCAGCAGTTTGAGTTTAGACCACAACTCACAGCAAATTAACCACCACTAACCTTGTATGACGTGGTTTCATACTTTCACTAGATAAGAGACACTGCACTATTTATTGGTTGCTCGGAAGCTTTTCTTTTGAAAGACCCAATAGCTATACATTGACATTGTTTTTAAGATTCAGTAAGCTTAATTGCACTGTTCAGATGTTTAAGTCTTCACAGGTCAAAAGCAGGCAACATGTGCAACACCATTTTGAATTTTTTGTTCTGTTAACAGTTACCAGGAACAGTTTTTTCCAGCTCAGTCAGTGTCAATACCACAGAAGCTTATCTTTTCATTTCCTCTACATTTAAAAATGTATAAACACGTGTTACACACTGGCATTTGTGTCAGAGATTCCTAAGCATACAGGTGATTTCCATCCTTGTCACAAGTAGTTTCACCTGTGGATATTTTTATAAAACACCCGCCCACTCCACACATTGGCCAATCAGCGTTAAGGACACTCCTGTCTGTCAACCCGGTGACGGACAGGTCCTTGCTTCACTTTCAACGGAACATCAGTACGAGCGAGAAGATCCTGCTGATATATTATTGTTGAAATCTAATCCAACTTCACAGTGAGAGCTGTATTAAAGTCAGTTTTATCGTGGGCATCTACTGTCCTCGCTATGGCAAAGCAACCCGCGCGACAGAGGAGCCAGCTGCCGAACTGTTACTATGAGGGATACCTGGAGAAGAGGTCGTTCAAAGATAAGGTAACTTGTTAGAGAGGGTCAAAGATTGTATGGCTTATTGACTCTGGGTCTGCATATAACAATTACTCTATTATTTTCATTGTCATTTAATCTGTCAATTTCCTAGATAGATAGATAGATAGATAGATAGATAGATAGATAGATAGATAGATAGATAGATAGATAGATAGATTTTTATTGTCATTCAAACTTTACACAAGGACAAGTGCACAGCAGAATTAAATTGCATTACATCTGGCTCAAGAATATAAGAATACTATGATTATAATAACTTAATTCACAAATATAATTTACAGACAGGTATATTGCACACTGATATTAATTAAATGATTAATGAAGAAACCCTAGTTGACAGCGTCAGATTGGTTCTTTCGTTAAGCAACACTAAAAGATGTTTAATTTACCATCTCATGAGAAAAACAAAAGCAGCAAATCCTCAAAATTGAGAGGCTGGATTGAGAAAATGTTCCTTGAGAAGTGACTTAAATGACTGATAAAATACTGATTGTTGTTGTTGTTGTTGGTGTGTGTGTGTGTGTGTGTGTGTGTGTGAGTGTGTGTGTGTAAGACAGAGACAGAGAGACACAGACAGAAACATGATTCATTGATTTGAAGTTCACCAACTTTAATATGTTTTAAATGTCAGAGCCTTTCAGCACCTAATCGAGCGATAAATTGATCTATGAATTGATCTATGATGTTGTGAAGAGGAGCTCTGCTGTAACATTGTTCACCACTTTTTACGAGAAGTTTAACTGTTTCATTCACTCACCTGCACTAGCACGTGATTGATATAACTGCAATGTAATTACATGCTTAATAGTTAAGTGCAGTGGTTTAGCAGCACACTTCAAACACAGCCCCAGGTAGAACAACCAGATAAAGACAGGTTAAGTGTTGTTTTCCGTGGGCGGAGCCGCCTGTCATTAGATCATACAATGTCGCATAGTTACCTGTTATTAATGTGGACTTTGACCTGAGTTTTCCAGAAGAAAATTAGCATCTGTCAGACTGGTCTGACTGCTTCTCAGCTCTTTGTGCCATAAAGATTAGAGCGAGCCAGGAGCTGAGAGAAAAGTAAAGACGCAAACTGGTGTGGCAGGCTTTGCAAATAATAAATCCTGTGGGCTGTTCTGCCAAGCCCTAAGAGACTGTACACACTCACATGCACACTCACCTGAAACCATGTGAGAGCATGGGGGAAATGTTTTACCTGGGGCACCTCAGGCATATCCAAGATGAGCAGGGGTGCTCAGTTACATCAGGGGTTTGTTTGGCACTAATTTGGGATTCCCCTCTGTACAAACGTATCAATTTTACAGTCCAATACTTTTAAGCTGTTTTGAGTTCAGGTATTACTTGTAACACGCAGCGTCGGCGACACCTTTAGCCCTGAAACAGACAATAGAGATCCTAGACTTTGATTCATCCAATAGTCCCATTTTACAAGCCTACACACAAATGAATCTGGTGACACAGTTACATTTCTTCCAGGACAAGCACACATTGATTTCAGTTGTAGTTATAAGCACCTGACTCATCAACTCAAATCTGTCTGGGTTTTTTTTCCTGTTTTCTGTGCTCGGTGTGCCGTCTTTCAGTCAGTATGTTTCTATTTTTTGTGTTTGTGCAGACATCCCGGAAACTGTGGACCTGCTTGTGTGGCAACATGCTTTTCTTCTTCAATGAGAAGAGAGACACTAATGTAAATTATTTTGTCTAATAAATTACACGCATTTGGATGATTATTCCTCAAAAGAAATTCTTGATCAAGCCAACACTTGGGACTTTGTGTGTGTGTGTTTCATCAGTACATAGAGAAACTGGATCTCAGCGGATTGATCTCAGTAACGGACGACAGCAGCCAGGATCGTAAATTACATGCAGCCAGACTCATTCTCAAGATGAAAGATGGAAATGTCAAATTCACTGTGAGGAGAATATATAGAAAATATGTAAGTCATCCTCTCTTTTTTTTCAAAGTAATTCCTCTTATTTCACAGTTTTTCTCTCCGTTGTCTCTCTAGATCCCTAATACAGAAGCTCGTGAGCTGTGGAAGGGCTATATCCTCTCTGTGACTGAGGTCTGTGGAGTATAACATTTATCTCACATTTTATTGTCTTATAAAACTTTAAATGTTTAAAATGTGAGTTTCATGAGACACTGATGTTTAGATGCATGAAAATCTGGGCAGATGCTGATGATTTCAGTCCATTTGTACAAATAAATTAAAGGAGAACCTGTGTGTCTCCCTGCAGCTGTCGGTACCCTCCTCCCTCAACCTGCTCCCAGGTCAGATCCACATGCTCAAAGAGGCAGTAGAAAAGGAGAAGGAAAGACTAAAAAATGTCCCTCCAACTGCTGACACCTCCAGTCACTACATCAGCCTCCAAGCAGACATGCCAGCATGAGTACTGACGAGACACGGAAGTATTGATATTGGCCAATGTAAAGGGCCGACGCCAAGATACAAGAAACGTGACCAAAATTAAAATTTAAGAAAGAGCATTTTGAAATGAAAAGGGTCTTGAGTGGTAAAAAAAGAAAAGAAAGGAATGACTCAATTCAACAAAGACTCATTTGTTTTCTTATGAAAATTTGTGATTTTTTTTTCAGTGGTTTTACCAAATTCCCAAACTTTTCTAGACAGAGTGGACACATGCATCTGGGTCTCTGCACCTTTACAGTTTATAAAGTTTTCATAGCATTACTGACCAGGCAGAGCTACTGTATCTGCACGTGTGGGGATTTTTAGGTTTTCAGACAAAAATACATATATGAAATGCTCTTTATATATTCTGTTTTTAATTTCATGTTTTATTGGCTGATTCACGGTATGAGCAGCTTTCAGAATTAAAAAAACAAATCTACAGGCTGAGAGCACAGCACGGTCTTTGCTACCTTGAATCTCAGACAAAACTTCACACTTCCTAGTTTTCATGTACATACATGTGTGGTCTGATGTGACGCTTTTTAATGAACTCAATGTTAGATGAATGACGTTTTTCCTTCTGTATCATCTGCAGTTGTTACCACGTCGTGTCCCGTCTGGAGGCAGAGCTGCTGCTTGAGAAAGAGGCCAAGAGAGGAAACCTGCTCCTGAGGCCTCGAAATGACGGGACCTTTGCTGTCACCACCAGACAAGACCATGAGGGGTACATACACACACACACACACACACACACACACACACACACACACACACACACACACACACACACACTATAAAGTGTCGATGTGTTCATTTGTGTCTTCTGGTTGCCTCTTCTTCTCTATCAGCTCTATATTCAAACACTACCGTGTGAATCGTAAACATGAAGGGGGCTTCGTCATTGATGTGGACAATCCTGTAAGTATTAAAACATCTGGTTAAGCTTAAGGTACTTTATACTGTGTGAGCCACAGATAAAAAAAACTTCTGGTCTCTGCAGTGTTAGTCTGTTCGATATGTCTGTCATATTAAACTGTTGTCCTTAAAACTAACAATAAGGTAAACTCATATGGCCTTTTTTTTTTTCCAAACTTTTGCAAGGTTTTATTGGAGGCTGAAGTGAGACTTAGATTAAATTTATTATGGGACCTCCTGGAAAAGAGGAGGGTGATTACCAGTAAACACGAGGGTGCAATAAAGATGATACGTCACATGAAGTGGCTTTAATGATGGCTGTCATGACTCACTGCTGGCATAAAATGATGCATGTGTTCAGTGTGTGTGTGTGTGTGTGTGTGTGCACGCGCACTGGCAAGTTGTTTTCACACCTGATTTCCTTGTTGGCACTAATGACTCACATCAGTAATTAATCTCAATTTCAAACCGTGATGAAAGTTACAAGAATGTTAATACTTATATTGTGGTAATTGAGTCATTTTAGATATGTAGTGCTATTAATATTAAAAACCTGTTTTATTTATTGGATCGTTCACCTGTAGTTAAAAACAGGCTGCTCCCTCTGCAGGTCCCCTGCTCCACTCTGCATGATGTGATCAACTATTTAGTCGAGAAAACTGACGGGGTTCTGATTCCTCTCATCATCGAGGAGCCGTATGAAAAAAACATCTGTATGTACAAAAACTGAAGCATTTTCATCCCATGTTCTCCACAAGACTTATGTAAGTTGTGACTTTTTTTCTTTTTTTTTTCCTTTACAGCTTTCATTTGGTCTGATAATGAAAATGGAGAGAGAAGTGTTCAGCATGCTCCGTCAAACCTTGTCCTACCAAGTGTGCCTCCCAAACCAGGTACTCTTAAGACAAATGATAAGATGTTGTATAATCTTCTATTTTATGTTATAAACTGAGTTAACGTGCTTAAGGGAAAAGCAATACTGTATCTTAAGTGGTTGGTGAGTTTAGTTATCGTGTAGAGACGGAGTTGCATTGTTTGTCCTCTTACCCACACCCACACAATCACTCATGGTTTGCTTGCCTTTACGTCAGACACAGACAGGTAGAAATTCTTTGGTTTTTTTTTTTGCGGTTTGGATTCAAGCAAACAAAGACTGAATGTCTGGGCTTGTGGCCCCTTAAAACAATGCATTGTCTGCTTAAGACGTCTCTTCACACATTGCTTGGGTATACTGGACCTGACTAGTTAAACCAAAGTGGTGGATCAACCGATCTGAAAGACCAGCTGAGCATTACTGCTTGCGTTGGGCACTGTGACAGCAGTTGTTGTTTACCTCTGTCATTGTATTTTCAACCCTTTAATTTGTTATACAGTTGCTCCAAGAATACCGACTCCTGAACCAGTACCAGCACTAGTTATAGAAGAGGATTCGTGTCTATATGAAATGAGTGAGTAATTCTAGCAGTCCTATCAATCAGCCAATCTGACATTCCTGACATTTGATCTTCTGTCTTGCATAACTGAAACAGGTAGGACTTCATTTTTTCCATGGCTGCTACTAACTAATGTCTGTGTTCAAACAGTGGAGAAAGACATAGAGTCCGAGGATTCCTCAGCCACGTCAGGTGAGTCCATCTGTCTGAGCTTTCCATCTCAGAATACTCCCTTTACCCGCTGCACGGCTTCATTTTTAATTTTCTTTTTATGTCCTTTAGAGCTAGATAAGAAAACTCCAAAGAAAGCAATCCTGCCTCCGACTCCTGCTCCTCGCAAATTGACCCTCAGTACATCACCCTCGTCCTCTTTCTCCTCCACAAAGTCTGAGCTGAGACTGAGAACCCACTCAGACCCTCTAGCACAGAGTAAGTCCACATGTAGACCTTTACCTTCTTTAGACAATAAGTTGTGCAGATAAATTTGTGTTCTCAATTCATATTTTCCTGTTATGTCATTTTACTTTCTTGCCATAATACTGAAGCTCATCGACAGTCTGATATGCTCTATTCCCTCTCACAGCAATAACAGAGCTGAAACTAAAGTTGGAACAAAAGGCAAAGTGTGAACAGTGACCTCTTTCCTAGTGGGAGTCTGTTAAAGCCATCACCATCTGTGAAACAGTGCCTCAGCAGCTGACTCGCACCAGTGCAGAGCCAACCTCCCAGTCTGTCCCTGCAAGACGAACCAACGCACGGGAACAGAGATAAGCTGTTTCTACATGAACAACCTCTTCCTCCTCTGAGTCGATGCTCTGCTCCTCCTCTTCACTGGCTGCTGGTCAGCAGTAAAGCCACTCTGAAGATTAACGCTTTATTGATTGAACCTTCCCTTACACTCATTAGCGCATTAATCGACTGTAAAGAGGGATGTACGTGTCACTTTATCTTCACTGTGTCTCTTGTACATTTTGCACATTTACCGTTGACAGTGGTGTGCATTTTCTTAATCAATTTTCTATATCAGTGTTGTTTTTGTCCAATTTGTCATTTTCAATTGTATAATTTTATATATTTTTTAAATGTATCTAGTGACTATGCTCTGCCTTTACAGGCATGTGATATATGTATATATGTGTGTGTGTGTGTGTGTGTGTATATATATATATATATATATATATATATATACATGTATATTACAGGGACGGCTGGTATAAATGGGCTAACAGGGCCCTCCCTTATCTTTTGCAAAAAGATGAGAAATTGTAAAAAAACAAAAAACAAAACAACAACAAAGAAAACATAAGAACAGATTGTTTTCTTATTTTGGTGGACACTAGAGCAGGAAAAGCATCAATGTCATAAGAAAAACAAGGGATATAGTTGAACGGGCTTATTTTTACAGCCCAAACACATTAACATCAACTACAATTTATCTTCGTAGTGTCAACTGTCGTGGCACGGCCCCTTTGATTTACTGATGATTTGGGCTAAATTCATTGAGACCACAGGCCACAGGCTTTTGACCAATGACGGCACAGCGAGCGGCTTCTGTAGCACCTGCTGTAGAGTGGCGAGGGAGAGGCGCGTGACCGTGGCAATGGCGGGTGTTAGCATGAACGAAGTGGATTGTTTACTTTCTCATCCATTTTCTTCAATGTCTTCGGAGGAAACATTGGAATTGAAGAGACTGGGGGCACATCGTCCAAACGATCTTCAAATAACACAAAAAGACAAACGACAAAATCGTAAGTTTTCAGTTACTTGGTACCAACGTAAAGGACTGGCTAACTGCAAGTGTAGCTAAGAATTCACTTTTTCTGTTTCCCATGCTTGCTCTTTGGAGGACACACGGCTCGGACCCAGCAAGGAATTGTGGACTTGAAACATTTATCTGACAAAATTAGGAAACGTGTGTAGCACAAGTCACATTGTTAAATTGCGTAAAGCTTTCAGTGTTGGGAAAAGTTAACAACAACTCGATGAGGGCCATCTGGTTAAGAAAAACAGGCATTTGCTAGCTTTGGATTGTGGGCTAATAAATTTTGTGGGGCACGCGAGCTAGCTCTGCTGCGGTCAGACGACTCTCCGACCAGTTAGCTGATCATCTGTCAAACAAGACTAGCTAAAACGAATTACCTGATTGTATGTTAACTGTTTATGAACAAAAACTGGCTGATGAAATATCGCACGCACTATTTGTATATACTTTATATAAGTTTTTTTGTATTGTAAAACACTGTTGCTGCTGTAACTAGGTATCTCGGAAGTGATGCTGTTAGGGTTAGATTCAAGCGTGAACTATTGATGAGTATAATGCATCGTTACCCCATCCATCCAATATCACAACCAGCCGTCACTGTATATATATATATGTGTGTGTGTGTATATATATATATGTATATGAAAAACAAAATGTACTACTGCCTCTCTCCCAGCCACATCAAAAATTAGCGGTTGGCTAAAGTAAACCCTGTTTGTGAATATATATATATATATATATATATATACATTTGTTTTTCAGCGAAGTGAAATTCACTTTAGTATCTTTGATTGCTTTAATTCTTCAAATCAGACCCATGAACAAGTGACTTTAAGTATGTTCAATGCAGCACTTAGAAACCTGTCTATCTATTTTATGATGTTCTGTGCATGTACTTTTTGTTGCACTTTTTTTTTTTTTTACACTTCTTGTAAATGACATCCATGAACAAAGTGCTCTCACTCCTTTATTACCTCAATGACTGATACATTATAGTGGAAAAATTAAACTATTTACAATAAATTGTGACATTTTGTCAGCATGTGAAATAAAGTTAACATAATTCTCAGCTGAAAGCTTCTTTAAAGCATTGCAGGCTACAGTTATTCAGGAGATGCATTCAGAGGAAGCAACATGGCAAAGCAAGACTGTTACCATGTGTAATGTATGACAAGGACGCTACTCAGAGGTCGGGTGGTGCACAAATAAGGACTTCATAACACCAGTAAACAGTTTCCAGAGTTCACTTTTGTTTCTCACCCAGGTGGATCCAAAACCTGCCTAACTCTCACACCACAGTTTGTTAGCTGGAGCTACTGGCTAGCTATTTGTTATATTTGGACTACAGACAGCCCACTACTCATAACAGGATCTCTCTGCAGCAAATTAAGTGGCGTTATTAGGGATAGGACACATACATACTATACATACAAGCATTAGGGTGCAGTCAGGTGAATAAAATGTATACAGTACAGTCATTTCCAAAATCCTGAAGCCATGTCTTGAAGGCTCTATGACTCCACTACAAGACGTTAAATTGAGGAAAACTTCCTCTCTCTGTGCAGAGTCTGGCTGTCAGATGAAGCCCAACACTGACTCTAATGTAAAACTAACAGAACCTCAGCAGGAGGCTAAAGGACCCAGTTTCTTGCACGCAGATTGTAGGTCCTGACTACAAAGTGAAAACACTGTTAAGTCTGCATGCCCAAGAATTCAAATACAACACCCCTAATATGTGCTGTTCATTTATTATGAGCCATGAGCCACTGGCAAAGTAGAGTTTAATAAATTCTGATTCAGTAATAAACTACATTCTATTGAGTAGCACTGTAGCACTAGGAGCAAGTTGTTATTTTGGTTAGATAGGTTGGTTGATGAATAGAGGCAGATTCAGTAGGTGATAATTACCACTAAGCTACGATACAACCAGGTTATACTGACACTGACACAATACATTGTTTTAAATTGAAATAGTGAGACCATTTCTTGCTGTGAAATATTCGCATGTTGGTACTGATCACCCGATTTAGCCAATCAGGTTGGAAATGACAAGGAAGGCACAGGGAGAGTGCGGACAGTACAGGGCTTGACCCTGCACCTGCAGCTGATCTGCATGACAGTACGGCTGACAGTTTTGGTGATGGAAAGGAAGGAAGGAAGGAAGGGCAGCGGCCAGCGCTAAATCTTTGCTCTAGCAGCAGTGGGACAGTGCTAAATGAATGTGTAGAGAGAGGAAAACTAGCAAGACTACACCTAACGTGTCCCAAGCAATCACAACAGCCAGAGTCATACATCTGAAGAATTCTGTCACTGAGGGCGCTGATGACTCGTGTGTTCCCAAAAACATTTTTTGTTGTCATGCAACACAGACGTGAGGAACAAGCTGAACCATCATACTCTAGTGATGTAACTCTTCCATGATGGCTTTGACCGCAGTCAGGGCAGAGGAGATTCTGCGGCGGGTGACTGCGATTGGGCAGAGCTGGCAAGTGTCCAGCTCTATGAGGTGGATGGATCTAGGTGAGGCTGGCGTTGGAGCTGCTGGTGCCGCTGTTCTTCCTCTGGCCGCTTTGCACTACACTGGGAACCTGCAGGCCTGTCACTACTGAGAAACTGCCATTCCACACCTGCAGGGGGCAGCACATTGACAGCCAGTTCATAAACAGAAAGGTCACAGCACACTCCTTTAGATGACAGACATTTTTAAAGAGACATTTCTCACCATGAAAGCTGGTATAAGTGGCTGCTGGAACTTGGTTTTGAAGGTGTGCATCAGCTGCTTGGTTTTGGCGTTGTAGAAAGACAGTACACCTGGAGAAAATAAAGAAGGCAAATCACACATATTTACTATATTAAAGTAGGGCTGCAACTGATGTGTTTTTTATTGTTGATTTATCTGCCAATTATTTTCTTAAATAATCAATTAATCATTTAGTTTATTATAAAAACAGTGGAAATTGTCAATTTCAAGAGCTCAGAAGTGATGTGAATATCTTACCTTCATCATAGTTGACGTAGACTCCTATACTGCTTGGGATCGGACAGTCCAGTGTTCGAGCTTTGTTGTTGTGCTTGGCTGTGAGGCTCTGCTGCAGCCAGTTGTTCAGGTGGATGCACCAGGAGGCGCTGCTTTTCCCCAGCTGGTCAAATCGGCCAAGGCTCCGCAGGGCTACCCCGACAGCGAAGGCCTTGCTTTCTTTGTCAAACCGCACTTCCCAGTACTGCTGGCCAGCGTCAATCATGGTGTCAGCTGTAATGAGACATAAGCCAAGGTAATACCAGTTGCAGTATCAATATTGAGTAGGCTGAGAGTTGTGGTTACATAACATTTTTAAAAAGGTATCACTTAACCTTTTCCACTTTTAACTCAGATCTGAATGTTTAATGTTACTCAACAATTTACACTTTAGTTATTTTGCTCCACCCAGTGAAGTTGAACCTCGAGCAGTGAAATAATTTATACTTTCAGAATAGCTCTGTTTCAAATAAATGTACAGCTGTAACTCCAGTCTGAGTTTTACTTGTACCTTGAGCGTATCCTTACCCAGCACTGTGTAGGACTCTGCTGTAAACCTGTCTCTGCCTGGACGGGCCGTCGGTGCTCTCTTAGGAGACATCAGGGCCGACCTGATCATAGACAGAGAGATGGTAGAGACTGTCAACGATTTATATTTCTGAGATGTATTCATAATGACAGTAAGTGACATGACCACAGGCCTTATGTGTGTTTTTTTTAGACCCCTGTTTATAGTCACATGCTTTTTTTGAAGTTCACATTTATACAAACCTGGCTGGAGAGTGCATCGGGGAGTTGGTGCGGTTCTTCTCCTTGCGGATGTCCTGTATCTTTCCTCCGCTGCTGTCCCATTCCACACTCAAGTCCTCCACCTTCAGGTTTTGGTGAGCCGAAGTAGAGTCCAGTTTGAAGGTGAAGGCTGAAAAAAGAAAAGGTGGCAGACTTTTTATTAACAGACTGAAAAATGGTATATTATATATCACACAATCCAATATTCTTTTCTCATTAAAACTAGTAAAACACCCTAAATAGCCACGTCCCACTGTGAATAAGTCTGCTTTACGTCTTGTATTCTCACCGTGGGTTTCTAGTGTGACCGGCTCGGAGAACTCTCCTGCCACAGCCTTGTTACACGCTCTCACTCTGAACGTCATGTAGCGGGTGTCAAAGCGCAGACCTGAGAGTAAAAAAACATAAGCGTCCATTATGAGTCAGCTTCATCAAAGTTCAGACAACAAATGCCACAAATCTCCTCAAAGTCCTGCTCCTACCCATCAGTGTGTGATCCAGCTCTCGTATCCCCTCCACCACCATCCAGGGGTAGTCCTCTCTGATGCGTGGCGGACCCTCGTGATTTGTCCGTCGATGTTCCAGTATGTAGTGGTCTATCTTATTGTCAGGCTCCGGTAGGGTCCACACTATAGTCACTGTGTTGTCACACACCTGGCACTCTGACACCTGGATCTCTGGAGTGGCGGGAACTGAACGTGCAAGAGAAGAAACAGCATTTCTGTTATGAGGGACATCCAAAATCAGTTTCAGTGCTTCACTGCAGAAACTGATGTGTGAAATATTAATTAAAGAGCAGATTTTGAAATCCTTCCCTTTTATAGGCTTCATATATTGTTACTGTTGTGTTTATCATGTCTGGTTGTTTGTATGAAAATTTCAACAAATAACTGATCACAAAAATGAAGTGAGCTGCCACATGGAACAAGGGAACTGCTGTATTTTTTAAAAATGTTTTACTACTTGGGGGCAGAATAACTCAAAGACACCTGACCGAGCCTTGTATAGTTTCATCTTGTACGATGCTATGGCGACCATGTTAGCACACAATTGTCCATTTACACATCGAGAAGACACAAGGCAACATTTAGAAGAGTCGTGTTCAGTGTTTGCTGCTAGAGAGCTGGTTTTTGCTGGAAACAGCTGCTCTCAAAATGAAACCGAGCCCTTCAGTAAATACAGGGGCTGTAAAACCACACCCGCTCCCTAAAGAGGTTAACAAGCCACAGACATCTGCAAAATTGTGTCATAACTCTCTGTGGTTCATCGCTGTGAGTGACCCCCTTTCTGAATACGTGTCATTTGATTAATAAATACTGAGAAGTGTAGCACCTCAAAACCAGACCAACAGGCAGCACAGAGCAAGTGTATTGTCTTAAATAAAGTGCAACACGGGAGTTAAAAACAAAGGCCCTGACTGTATAACCAAAGCATTTAAATGTTAATGCCTGTGTGTGGTCACAACTGATTTATTAAAAACAGATTTATCTACTAAAGACTATATTAACCAGCATTTGTTGACTTTTCTTTTTGAACACTGGTTTAAAATATCACAACATAGTCAAAAGTAAAAGTAAAGAGGCATTTTCAGCTAAATGTACTTAAAGCACTGTAGAATGGCCAATTTCATTGTGTTGTATATAGATCATATTCCTGGATTATTATTATGAAGAGATGATGTTTTCACCTGTGTTTGTTTGTTTGTTTTGAATGCAAAAAGCACTAAACTGATTTGCACCAAACTTGATGGAGGAATGGTGGTGATCTGGTTAAAGGGGCAGATCCAGGAATTATTTTTTATTTTTTATTTTTTTAAATCACTTTGGTCAATTTCTCAGGAAATAATTTTTGGCTCTTGATGTAAAAAATACACATATTTATGTTGTTGAGATGTATAACTATGTACAATTTGTTGCAGATCCAGATAAAAATCCAGATCTGGTGGAAGAAAGTATTTGGCCTTGGCGGAGGTATGTGCTCTACTGAGTGCCATTGTAGTTACTGATGAACTGATGTGCAAACAGCATTTTACTGTTACAAGTGGTCGAGGTGGAGCTGATTTAAACTACCTCGTATGAATTGTTTGGGGTACTGTTACAGATTGAGCTGCCAGTCTTATAAGATGATTCTGCAACGTACCATTATTTTGATTAAAAAAAAGGGGAAAACTGTGTATCTTGAATTAAGTTTAAGGTGCATTGCTGAAACTTACTTTAAGGGGAAAAGAAAAGAACTTAAACAAATTGATTTGCATTAAAAACAGGCTTAATGTTACTTTTAATGCTTTTTTCACTATAGGAAAACTTGGTCTCAAATATGGAATAAGATTACTTGAGACTGAGGGGGTTTATGCAAAGAAAATATGTTTTTTCTCTTTGTAGGTTTCTCTTTAATTAGTAAAGTATCTACAAACTACAGCTGTTAAATAAACGTAGTGGATCAAAAGACACGATAATTCCCACTGAAATGTGCAGTATAAAGTAGCATGAAATGGAGAAATGGAAAAAATGCAGTATTGGTGTAAATCCACAGTTACATTACAATGTCTGCA
This sequence comes from Seriola lalandi dorsalis, assembly GCF_002814215.2. Taxonomy (NCBI): domain Eukaryota; kingdom Metazoa; phylum Chordata; class Actinopteri; order Carangiformes; family Carangidae; genus Seriola; species Seriola lalandi. The sequence goes on from NW_019524797.1 coordinate 286,849, forward strand.
AAATCTCTAATTTCTATCTGTCTTTGCATTAAAAGTGGAGCAGACCTGGGAGAAACTTGAGGCCCTGCAACATCTCCCTCTCCTGGCTGAAATCCACCATCAAGTGACTCATGTTGTCACTGGCTTTAGCCTTGAGGGAGAGGCGAAAGGCTGGAGCCATTGTCACGCTGCAGACAAAGAGACACACAGAGAGGCACAAACACACGGGATGGAAACAAGCAAGGTCGATTATTCAACTGAATCAGAGGGAAAAAACAGGTGAGTCTAGTACTGCAAACTAAGAAAACGCCACTAGCTAGACTTCTGCTACTACCACTGAACTCATCACCCTAACCCACACTTAAAAAGCGGAGCTAGAGAGGGAACAACACTCATCCAGGGAGGAGCTGACACAGGATGGTACAGACTTTAGAAGACAGTGGGAAACACAGAGACAAAAGACTCTCGAGTGGAACGTTTTCCATAGTGCTTATTGTCTACGGAGTGGGTGTGGTGGCTACGTGTTTCAATGCATGCATGCTACATTATGACACAGCTCATTGGTTACAGGAGGCTATGACAAAAGGGAAGCAATGGATGGCTGAGTACTATACCTATCCTTAATGTCTTTGGCCGCCTGGAGAGGAGAAGCAGAGAGGGAAAGGAAAAGGAGAAAGGAGAGATACGGAGCGAAGAGAAAACTGAGTTGTAGCCCATCATGTTGTCATTTGACACAAAAAAGTCGCAGGTGGCTGTGTTAAAATATCTGGTAGTATGACAACACAAGAAGGACAGATTAAATCATAAATATGGACACTGAAGTTCATCATTAATCATTAAAAATGCAGTCATAAACAGCGAGCAGGGGAACATGGCAGCGGCAGCATTACAGCAGCAGAAGAGTCGGTCAGTTACCTGAGTGAAGCCGTCCGTCTCAGAGGAGCACAGCGTCTGGTTGGCCAGCTCCATCAGCTCCTCTGAACTCTCCAGGGCTTTGGAGCAGGCGCTCAGCTGACTCTGAACAAAATATCATGTCACAGTCAAACAGAGTACGGTATCTGCAAACTCTCACACATTTGTCTTCAGTATAATGGGACTATTATGTTCTCTGCAGAGGCTATGGAGTTAGCTGCATCATTTGATAGTCATGGCTGTGTCCTGAGACTACAGAGTGCTGGATGCATGTACCAAAGATCAAGAAGTCATTTTTAAGTATATTGAGAAGAATTTAAAATAACAGCCTATTTCATTAAAGCAGGGTTGAAACGACAGTTATAAAAAATACTACACAGAAAAATCAGCTCTTTAGTGACAGAACTTTGAAATCAACAAGATTATTTTAGAGATTATTTGCCACAAAAAAATTACAATATTAAGAGTTATTTTCCAAACTATTATATTTTTAATCAGAGTTTTGAAAACAGCTTTTTAGTTTTTAGTCAGACGCTAAAATGCATCATTCATTCGGTGTTCATGTTGTGGCAAGATACATATGATACAGAATAAAGAGTTCAAGTCGCAAAATGTGCCGGTGATACATTTCCTGTTCACATTTTGTCAAATGACCACAAAAAAAAAAAAAAAAAATCAACCACAGCTTGAGTACTTCAGACTGAAAAGGTGTTTCATTTTGTTCTACAAAAGCTGAAATAAGAACATCTTACAAATATTCATTCTAAAATACATTTGCTGTTATTTTGTGAATTAAAATGCAGAAACATCAGTAGTTACCTGCAGCTCATATGTGCGGCTGGCTCTCTCCTGCTTGATGCGTGTCAACATGTTTTCCTTCATCTCGTCCAGAACTGAGTGGAGGTTGGTGAACTCGGACTGCAGGTCCTCCTGCACTCGGCTGGAGTTTGCCTAGTGTCACAAAAAATGAGCAAGAAAACTGGATGAATACATGGACAGAGGAAAACTGACAAACTTTGGATTAAAATGAAGAAGATCTTAGTTCAGCAGTGTGTGCATTTGTACCTCCAAATTGTCGAGACTCTGTTTGAGAGTGCAGATGAAGTTTGAAATCTCCTCATTCTTCACGGCCAGCGTGTGGGTGATCTTACGCAGAGATTCCTGAAGAGCAGACAAAAAAATTCAACATTTTGTTACAGTTATGCCTGGAAAAAGACAAAGTCTGACCCTTTTAGACTGAAAAAGGGAAGAGCATGTAGTTTCATATTCTCCATCAGTGACTCCAAAGCTTGTGGCACAGAGGGCTGAATCACTGCAGGTTTCTCTACCAACCAAACATTACACCAGCTCTATTGAAGTGGTACTAATCAGTGTTTGGTTGAGGACACGAGCAGCTTTAGGCTTTCAGCTCCCTTTTATACATGATTAAACCCTTGTTCTTCAGACTGGATCAGAGAGGACTAGCTTCTGAACGCAGGGAAGGAGGACACTTCACGGGCGGAAGGATGCGCATTTTTAATTGAATCATGCAGCTCCAGGACGATTGAAGAGCCGACTCCAAGAGGACTGGACCCACACTGGGTCGATTATTATACAAATTACACCTCTGATATGTTACCACTCCCGTCGTATTTCCTCTCACGCTGTCTATCTCACAGTGAAAAGCCCATTCATATTCATACTGTAGGACTGTGTAATGTTTGTTGAAGCGAGAGGAGCTGCGCCAAGCCCCCACCCCCCTCCCTTCCAGTCCGCGACTGTTACGCCGATCCATCGATATGACAAAGTGGTCGATGGCTTGACCAAGATAAAGCTCACCTTCAACCGGACAAACACTGATTAAAATAAATAACACGACTGTCAAGTACGAGGCTGCACTGCATCCACAAACTCCCCAATTTTGCAGCGTCTCCCCCTCCTTCCTTTGTACACTACGCCCTGAAACGGCTTCCCCCCACTAGAGACACCTGTTTCTCCCGCTCCGGCTCACCTTCTGGTCCCCCATCTCGCCGCACAGATGCACCGGCGCCGCTCGAGCCGCAAACACCGCCGGTATTTCTCCTCCGTCCCCCGGTTTTTGGTTTAGTAGCACGGCAGAGCTGGTACTGATGCTGCCGGGGTGCAATGCATCTTCGCACGGACACCAACCACCAACGCCTTTGGGCCGTAGTGCGTACAGCGCATGCGGCAGATGAGGATTCTGGGTAGTGGTGTTTCTGTTGTGTGAGTGAATAATGCTGCCTTCAGGTACTGTTGGACCAGACTGATAATAATTTTTAAAAGTTATATAAACCAGATTTTAAACAATAATATAGCAGCATTATTTTCTGTGTAAAGATATAGTGGAATAAAGGCCTTCTGAGTAAAAGATGAATCCGGTGTCTGGTACGGCGGCGCGTGCATGATAGTGCACGTATGCGAGAGTCCCCACCTGTTGGTCTTCCCTACATTTACAAACACACAGGGAGCGACCACGTGCATGATGCAGTTCAGCGTCCAGGTGAAAGCCACTGTTCACAATTTCCTCCTTTCAAGAAACCACGTTTTTATCTAAATAATAATAATACTAGTTTGGCTACCATGATGGAGAACCTCATGAGCTGCTACAAGGCTCCAGCTTGACCTGGATCTGTTTTTTTTTTTTCCTTCCCCTCTGTGTGTAAGTAACTTGATGGCTACCTAATATTACCTGTTCTCATTAGCGACTGGCAACAGTACGCATGCTAACGTTAGCTAACTTGCTGTTATTGATATTATGAATTTGTTTGGCACATGTTGCTATAGCTAGCTAGCTTACTGCCAGCATTGCTGGTGTAGCATATCATGACAACGCTGGTGTAGGTTAATGGTTGCGGTTGGGTTGTTTTTTGTTGGTTTTTGTGTACATGGCTACTTAATTCAGTTATGCTTCTTGTTGAGTGTTTAGTGGCCACTTTCACTGGGCGTCCCGACAGAGAACTTGAAGGGAGGGTGAGATGCGACCTTCAAAGCATTTGTTTTGGTCTGAGATATTGCTGCACATCTAGTGGCAATGAGATCTACAGAACCTTAAAAACTTCTTCTTCTTTTTTCAAGTTTATCAATACCTTATTAATAATATATTTTGTTTGGCTGAAGAGTTAAGATTGCGTTTTAGGTATACTTCATAGACTGTACGTAAAAAGGTATAATTGTAAAAAGACACTATGACAGCACTAACCAAACAAAACTTTGTGATCATGCAATAAATAAAAGACAAGTTAAAACAAATGTAGATAATTTTATGCACTTAGATGTGCTAGCAATGTGCTGAAATATTTTTGATAAAATGCTTCAAGCTCCTGAAACCCTTCCAAGACTGAAATTAATCAGGGTGCAAAATGATTGCCTCTAATTTAAAACTGTTGTGTCTCTCATGAAGAGTTCTTCAAACATTTCTTCTTTACTTTACTTTTCATTACCATGTAGCAATTCTGAATTTGTCCTGGACCTTTGCTGGTGGTATAAAGGTAGTTCAATAAATTAATATCACACAGCTACATATCCAGGCAGCGTCCAAGTAAATATTCTTAAGAGGATTTGTTAGATAATGGACCAGAACAGTATCCATGACAGGAATGTATAACTCCTGGTTATTTCCCTATCCTGACATAACTTATTCAGCATCTGCATCCATCCACATAAATAATACATTTACTCAAGTACTGTTCTTCATTTTGAGGTATTTGTATTTTACTTTCATTTTATGCGACTATATACTTCAATCTAAGACATTTCAGACAGAAATATCTTTTTACACCTACATTTATCTGAAAGATATATTTATTATGTTACATGTCAGATTAAAATTTTACATGAAGAAACAAATGAAATAAGGTCATAAAATACAACATTAAGATTAAACTGGTAGCTCACTGGTGGCTTGTGACCCTTTTACTTTTTATACTTTGTATACTAACTTTTTTTGTTATTGCTTTCTACTCATATTTATTATATATATTATATTATTTGAAATAACAGACTTTTACTTGTAACAGAGTATTTTACATTTAAAATACTCTTTTGTAGTATTGCTATACTTTTACTTAAAGGATCTGAATACTTTTTCCAACACTGGTAGTTAATAAGAATACCAGTATATTTAGCAAGGCGGTATTGATTTCCTGTCTGATGGTTTTCTGAAAGTGTAGAAAATCCTGTATCATTATTACATGGCAAATGTTTTTAAATATTACTTTGATGAAACAGTATAACTTTATCTGGAGTATTTTCTAAATAATGGTGGAATAACTAGTAAAAGGGAAGCCAAAACTCTGCTCACAAGATCCAAGAGTGATGACAATACGAATGTGTTCTGTGGATGTAAAAAATAGAGCATTTGTGTTTTTAATTACAAATCTTTGTCACTACAACACAAGTATTTATATTGTAACCAAATATGTAGAATAATACGTTTTGCTTTTGTGGCAAAGCTGGAATTGTGATAATAATGAACCAAAAACACACTGAAAATGTGCAACAAGTTACATGTTTCAGTGCCCTGTCAAATCTATTGTATGTAAACCACTGTCTTACTAAACAAATAATTTTACATAGTTTCTTTATGTATAATCTAAGACAGAGACCTACTTTCAGGCTTGATGTGAAAAATCTTGAGGTTTCAGAAGCGATACACCGCCTGTAAACTTGAGATGTTTCATCTTGGCCTTTTCTTTACTTCACATACAATCAAATACAAAACACAGTCACTTATTATGCCACAACCACTGACTTAAAGGAAATTAAAGGCAGGTTTATAGCAGACAGAGTAAATCATTGCAACATAACAGCATCATCTCATCTCTCCTGCATGAAGCTATACTGTAAGAAATATTATTATTATTGTCCCTGATCTCTGCTGTCTCAATTATTATATTATATTATGCCCATTATTTTATAGGTTGTGGTTGGAAATTGAAAGCTCTACCCCATCATACTTAGTTGTGTCTTGTCACCGGAAGCATATTGCTCCTTTTTTAGTAAGACACCGTGGGGACATGGTGAAATGCGTTTTCGCACCCTTGCACCAAAACCCACAAGGGTTTCATAAACCCCTCATATCGTCGTGTGCCCTGTTTTGTTTTTCACAGCAAGTCAGCACATGTATATTTATCTCAATGAGGAATTAGCTGTCTGACATCAATCTGCAGAAGTGTACAGGATGTAGGCTATACATAGCAGTGGGGTAGCAATCACAGGCCGTTTTGATGTCTTTCTGTTATGGAACAGCAGCGCTTTAATGTTTGATCTCCCTTGTCTTTTTCCAAGCCTACATTATTTTCATCTTTGGTTTCTGAATATACAACTTGCACTACAGTCAGCACCTTCTGTGAAAGCAACTCATTTTCATGGTACATTGATAGAAAACCCCTCCTCCCACCCACACACACACACACACACACACACACACACACACACAGGTTTCATGTCTACAGCTCTGTCAGATGTGCAGAAGGCAGGCAGCAGAGACAGGATGAGTTAGAAGAAGACCACCTCGCATATGACACAATGGAAATGTGGCTGAAGCAGTTGGCTCTGGTGCTGTTCACAGGTGAGTGTCCTGACTTGATATTTGACACATTAAGATGTTATTACACTGACAACAAGTATCCATATATGTCTAGCATGATGATGCTGAATGCAGTGATGAATGAACAGACTGAAATTTCACGTGTGCAAAGCTACTGTAGAATAAAACACAGTTTCCTGTTTGTAGTTTTTGTTACTGCTGGTGAACAAACAAAAAAATTTTTTAATTTTAATGTATCTATTTATCTATCTATTTACAGTGGCAGCAGCAGCTCTGGGGGGATCAGATCAACAATGTGTGATTGTGGGTACAACGCAAGTAAAAGTTGATTTGGGTTCCTCTCTGACTTTGTGCTGTCTTTTGTTTAAAGACACATATATAAGATTTCGGGTGAGCTGGTATTTTAACCAAGCTGAACCTTCACTGAACAACTCACAGAACATCTCTGAGACGATTGCTGGTGAAAATATCTCCACCCAAGGAGAAACACACTTGACGTTGCAAAATGTTATGCACAATAATAGCGGATGGTACTTTTGCAAAGTCACATCAGAGATTCCCTGTCATACTATTACTTACAGCAATGGAACAGAAGTAGTTATTGGTAAGTATACAGAGTATGCAAACATTTAATAAATGGTTTATAATGAAATATGATGTAGTTGTGAGCAGATGTAAAGTATATTAATGTACTGTATTTTAACTATATATCACCATAACTTCTTCTATGTAGACATTTTTTAAATAATCGTGGCTTTGTTTTACTACATTGTCATTCATTATCGTTTCATAAATCAGCCTCCAATTATCAGTGATCACAGCAGGAGCTATGGTTGCTGACAAATGCTTTCAATACTACATTATAGTGGCTTATAAACCATTTTATCTGTTTATATGCTGTATAGAAAATGCAGAGCTTTTATTATTATTTTATTAATGTTTTATTGTTATTATATTCATAAATATTGGAAATACTCTGGCTTGCCAAGACCTAACAAATGCTTGTTAAAGTATCGTTTTTTCCTCCGTCACAGCGCAGAGCTTGGAAAAAACAACGTACCCGTCACTATTAACGAGTAAACAAGGTGTGTGTGTGTGTGTGTCTGTGTGAGTTAGTTTGTGTGTGTGCGTGTGTGTGTGTGGATGCATACCCATGAACAATAATGCACCATGTATTTTTAGGACCCAGCACAGTCTGAGCTTGGTCCTTAAACTTTTCACCTCAATATTCAAAATATATCTGGTGGCAGGAAGTGTAGATTTTCCGCTGAATTGACAGGTTTTGAAGTCGTGTGTCCACTGGTGGAGGTGATAAGACCGTGGGGGTGAGAGATAAAAACTGGTCATGGGCTTTTCGATCTATTCCTGTGAGGTGTGAACTTCTATGGAAACCACAAAACACTTTAACACTTAACTTTATATTAGCCTCATTCTTGTATGTTGGCCCATTTGTAACCTGAGAACATGTTTTATACAGTATTTACTAAATAACACAAATGTTTTAAAATGAAATTGCGATTATGACTTATAATGGCTTATTAAGGATTAAGGACACATTGGCACAAAATATGATCACATTTCAAGACAAAGTTTTTCTCTTGTCTCTTTTCTCAGTGACGCATCAAGAACAATCCCTACTCCCTTTTGCTTGGTGGGTATGGATCGTGTTGGGGGTCTCAGCTTTCATCCTGATGGTCCTGCTGATCACATATACCTTGCTGAGAAAAAGATGCAACAGAAGCGGAGGTACTCTCCTCTTCCTTTAGATAACGATCTTGATCTAATAAGACTACAGCAAACAACATCTATAGATTGTAGATAAGCTCTGTATCTACTGTAGTGTGAAAACTGCTCTGAGAAAAAGAGGGTGAGAGGTAAAGATGAAAATAATCTCACACAACCCAGTAAGATCAAATCTGCTCTAGTTACAGATGGATTCATTTCATTGCAAAGATTTCGCATTTTTTTTGTTTGCCTGTATTTCAACCAAAGGGAAAGGAAACACTTGATATGACAGCAGGTAGTTCTATCTGCCCAAACTGTGGCCGGTGGAAGCAAACTGAGTAAGCAAGAGGTATGTGTGGTTAGACAGCGCAGCGTGAGACGACTTTAGAGTGTCTGTAGGATGAACGAGGCTGCCTCCACCCTCCTGTGTGGTTTAAGCGAGGAAAGTATGAAGACATTAATTTCTAGAACAGACAAGGTCAACTTTTTGCAGGCAGAGCTCAGTGCAGGAAGTGCATACATAAGATCTAGCTACAACCAGCTGACCGGTATTGAGAACTGTGTCAGATATTTACAAAAAAGTAAAGTAAACCACCCACACCGTACCACACACCGCTTTTATTGCTTTGTGTCTCATAAAGACAATTTTACTTGCAATTGCAGCCTATAATTGACATGTAAAATACATTTCCACATAGATTATTGCTGAATTATTTGCTCTTTTAAAGGGATCTGTTTTGTCTTTACTGAAACTCTCACAGATGCATTTGATACTTCTTCAAAAATGAAGAAACCAAAAATATCAAAATATGTGTGAAACGCTCAAATCTTTCACTACTTTTGTCCATAGCTGAAACTATTAGTTGACTAATCGATCAGCAGATTAATAAGCAACTACTTTTATAACTGATTAACTATTTAAGTCATTTAATCATTCTGTGGTTGGAGCTTTAATTTTAATCGTTTATATCATTGTAAACTGAATATCTTCAGGTATTTGACTGTTGGCTAGAGGAAAAAAATATATCACAAAATGTCAGCTTGAACTTTTTTAGCAGATGAATCGAGAAAATGAATATTGAGAATATTTGTTAGTTGTCAAAACAGTAGATGATTTTTCTTCTTGTTGTTGCACAGAATTCAAATGTACACTTATCTTCAATTGGACCTGTAATACGACGAGTTAATGTCAGTGATCAAAACAGACATAGATTGCTTTTCTAATTATGTCCGTCGTTATTAAATCCTCACATGCAAAATATTTCAGCCACAATTCACACATCTTCTAAGTGTAAACGGTTCATATTGTCAGTGATCGGGTATTGTCGGACTGCCGAAACTATTGTTAACAGATGACTTTGAAATTCAGTCACCTAGTAACACATTCTTTACTTTTCAGTGCAGTTTATCACGTTGTCATTTATAGCTCACAGCAACTCATTCTCATTTCCGAAACACATTTACACACAGTGATCTGTGAGACATCGCAGGCAGACAACAGACCTCTCTGTAGTAGGAAGTAGTTTACAAGCGAATGACTTTATATACAAAAGATGTTAACCTCATTTTCAACACCTTGTGAATGTTAGAGTTCCTGCAAGACAGTGTAGTTTCTAATTTATATAATTGCCCTGATGAGACAGTGGTCTTTTGTGTATTATAGTTACTGTAAGGTGTTTACTGTGACTACGGGACACACTGGAAATGTGTACACTGTCATTCAGACGCTGTGAATGTAGACGTTTTAGTTGAAACTGATGTTTGGTCCGACTGATATAGTCAGCTGGCTGCTCAACTACACTGTTTGGAAATTAAATGTTAATTAAATTGACACGGTTCTTTTACCATTTAACCATCTGAACTGTAAAGAGAACTTGAATTTTGGCAGCAGTGATGCACTGAATTCATCGACTTTTGGGGCATGGGTTAAACATTTTTGAGTGACGGCTTTTCATGAGACAAAACAAGTGTTGTGCTGTGAATATAAAATTGATGCAGTGTTTGCATTTCATGTTTTGAGAACATGACATCACAACTGGTGACAGTGATACAGAAAATGTGCTATGGAGAAGAACTGTAATGTGTGGCGCTTCTAATATGGCTGCTGTCGGGCCAGAAAGTGAAATGTGCTTCGGAAAATGTAATAAATTCAACATTGTTTGAGAGGCTCAGCACACGAACAACAATAATATCTGATAATTTAGTTACTTAAATTTTTTTTTTACTCCGAAAATATGTGCCTACATTTCCTGATGGATTTTTAATTTGCAAACGAAGCTTTGTCACCCTAAACTGACAACATAGACTGAATTGAAAACAGTATCTGTGAAACAGATACAAAGAAGTATTACAGCTTTCTGACAATAAATATTTGTCCATATATTAGGCCTATAAGTGGATCAGAGGAGTTTGCTCCAGTTTGAATGATTTGATATTTCAGCAACATGGATGTAATGACAGTAGATAATTAATTCCAAGGTAATTGCAGGCAGTGCCTAATTATGACTATAAATGAAGTAAAATTAATAAACAGGAAAATTACAGGTTATTTACCACTGTCCTGTTATATCAGGTATTTTATCACAGTTTTTAAATGGCTTTCTTTCCAAATATATGTCATTTTCCTTGCTTTACACTGTTACTGTCAAAAATCATTTGCACAGTAATATATAATATATAATTTAAAGGGTCAAACTGTATTTTATCTCACAATTTTTACCCAAATACATTTTATCCCGCTTCAAAGTAAATCTTCAGTGATGGAGGAACATTATGTTACTTTTATCTTTAACCTTTATTTAGTTCCTTTTTAGATGAGGTACATCCTTTGAGGGAATTTAGCCAAGAATGCTTTATAAACAGACAACATAACACTGACACAAATAACATTTTAGATTTAAATTTTTCCCACAACCTAGCGGTGGTGTTAATGGCATATTACATAGATGGAGTTTGTATGTAACGACATAAATTCATCATGTGTTCATTCTGCTTTTACTCTTCAATGCATTAGAGGATCCAGTCTATATAAACATGCGTTGTTCTGGGGCAAACAAACAACCATCACCTCGGCCCGGGGCGCAAAACAACCACCTGAAGACATCCCCTTCCTCTGCAGACCTCCAGACCCCGAGTCCCAGAGATACGGCGAAGGCAAACGGAGGCAAAAACCGTGAGGAAGTCACGGAGCTTGTTTATTTAGACACGATTTAGACTTTTCCCCCAAACTGGACATTTGTATCTTATTTTATGTATTTCTTATCCTGTAAAATATATCTTTCATTAGCCGCCAGTAGATGGCAGAAGGTGCACAAGTAAATTTTTAAAAGTTTTTTTTTTCTTGTCTTTTTTTTCTTTTCTTTCTTGTTTCGAAATCTTATATTATTTGAATATTTGAAAAAGTTTCCAGCAGTAGTTTAATATGTTAGATAATAAAGTGGCAAATTGTTCTTTTTAGTGTGAAATAGTGATGAGACTAAAATTTTAATGTTTTGAACTGAATGTTTTAAATTAACTGTATGTTTATATTAAAATTTAAAATGCTGAAAAAGCAGTTTTTGTTGTACAGTTTGTAATATTTACATTTTAAATATGTGATGGTAGCATCCACTGATGGATCTGATACAATTTAATTTTACATTTTAAACGTGCGATTAAAACACACACTTGAAAAAAAAAAACAAGTTGTCCAAACATTATTATTATTATTATTATTATTATTATTATTATTATTATTCCGTCTCATCTGATTGGCTGCAAAGTGAACGAGCACTTTTGAAGTAAGGTACAATCAAAAGTCACATGATCAGGCGCTGCCAGATAATCGCTCCCTGCAGGAGTTGAATGTGGAGTGAACGTTACAGGTGGAGCAGAGAGAGGCGCAGAGCCGGATCCGAGAGGAGACACGACAGCAACAGCGGCGGTGTGGACGATCTTTTATGTGGACCACTCTGACAGCTCCGGGTAAGTCAGAGCTCTGTTACACGGACATGAGCCGCTGCTGTGACTTAGTGACTTGTTTGTGCGCAGGTTTGAGTCCCACTGGCTTTTTTATGTTTCCTCGGAGCTCGGGGCTGGTTGAGGGAATTGGATTGGCAGCCTGCGGGGCTGAAAGGAGCACAGACAGCAGTCTGTAACATCTCTGCCTTATCTAAAGATTATAGGATATCCCAATCTAATAATAGCAGCCGAGAGCTAGTCTAAGCAGTGGTAGGATATGTTGTACAAACACTTAATGGTGTTAGTGCCACTGTGAAGGGGGGCGAGGGGAGGGGGGTCATACTTGTAAGGTCGCTGGTACAGCTTCAGGACAAGTGCCACAGCAGTGAATGTGTGGTCAAATTCTGTGGGAAAAGTATTGCATCCACAAACCCAACTACTGTTGCTAAATATATAACTTCCCTTTTTTGTAATCCACTGAGAACCAACGAGCAACAATTGAATCTTCTGACTTTCAAAGGTAAAAAAACATTATTCACAGTAGTAAAGTAGTCCAGAAAACTTGTGAAAATGTGGATTTTGTGTGCCATTTTGGAGGTGTTAGTAGTGGCTTTCATTTTGAAAACATTGTGACTGAATTTAACTGAATGTTGTGGGAGTGAAAGTGTTAGTCAAGTGTGTGTTGTATCACAGCACATGATACATGTGTGGCTGACCGAGCAGAGGGGTAGCTGTACTAAATTCTGTCATTGCACTTGCTGGAAATTGCACAGGGGATTGCCCAATTTTATCTGTCACACTGCAGCTCAGCGGGGTCAGTGGGTGTCGAGGCACACAGCTAAGCCACAAATAATACTTTTTTTTTTTTTTGACACTGGTTTGTTTGTCACTGCAGGGGTGTAGATCATAAATTACCCCTTGCAGCTCATGTTTAGAGGGACTCAGATGGACAGTGAACATAAGTCTGGAGAACCAAAGCAGGAAATAACACACCTTTACTGTTGTGTCTATCACATGATAGGCTCACATGGTATTTTTAACGCTGTGTTGGCAGCTATTTATAAGACCTGATCTGATGAAGCTGCAGGCCTGATACACAGGTGTGAGGAAAACAATATAATAAACTTCCAGTTTGTGCCACGTCTCCATCCATGATGTTCTGAATCAGTTTCAGTTAGAATATGTTTTTTGAAAGCAGCGTGTCACTGTCACCTCCATGATTATTGTACCATTTCTTCACCAATACACCTGAAAAAAAAGAAGATAATTGACCATTTTTGATTATCGATTAATGGTTATTTGCCGCTTTTCACTTTTATATGATAGTAAACTGAATATCTTTGGGTTTTGGACGGTTGGTCGGATAAAACAAGATGTCAACTTGAACCGTACCTTAGATTTGGACATTTGTCACTGTTTTTATGACATTTTATTGACCATAAATTAATTGCTTAATCAATAAATTAATTGTAAAATTACCCTAATACATATGGAAAGTAATTGGTAGTTGCAGCCCATAGTTTTGACTCAATAAAGTTCAATCAAATGACAGTCCATTAGTCCTGAAATCAGTTCCGTGGTTTTGATTTTAAATCTATATTGAAGTCGTCACCACAGTTTGTTTTCTTAGGTGTTCCCGTGTGTCAGTGAACTTGTCCTGCATTACTGGTAGAGCAGGCAGAGGAGTTTGTGTGTTCATATTTTCCTTTTGTGCCGCAGCTCCTGCTGGGACTTGCCTGGGTGTTTGTGTGAGTGTGTTTAAGTGTACACGTTTTTTTTTTTTTTGTTACCACTTTGGGACCCTTTTCGGCATAAACCTCGTCGGGATCAGTATTCATTTCTGAAGTCCTGGTTAAGGTTTGAGTTAGGGTTTGAGTTAAGCTGTCTGCAATGAATGGAAGTCAATGCAATGTCCTAACAAGGGTAACTGTGCAAACTTGTGTGTGTGCATTCAAGCGTGCATTTACACTCAACCACACTTGTCTCATCAATGACAAGTAATTTGTCAGAGCAGAGACAACCATCTTATTGAACATGTTGCTGCATATTTATTCTGTTTGCTTGTCGCCTTTAGTTGTGTGAAGTGCTTTGACTGCTAGTTGTCCATTAGTTTAATGATACACGTCGTTGCAGGCTTGAAAACTGTACACACAGCATGTTTTTGAAGTATTGTTTTCACCTAATTACAGCTCCTCTGCACATCAAAACAAAAGGTGGTAATCTACTGTCATTATGATAAAAGAATGTTTTGTTTTAGTCCATCTGAGCTTGCGCAAATATAACCCAGTGCTGAACTGGGGTGTGTTTTCCAATGTGTGTTTCACAACAGTCTGTGTGACACAAGGAGTGTCAAAGGTGAACACCCTCCCACAACCGGTTTCCTGTTCAGGCCCCTGTGATGGAATAGTGTATCACAGCCAGCTCACCAGCCGGCCTGCCTGTGGACTGCTCAGCTTGCGTTTGATTGGCGGCCTTGCAGACACAGAGACAGGCAGCTAAACGGGCTACAAGCAGTCAGCACACCAGCCAGTGACTCAACCGGCATCAAACCTGCAGATCAGTTAGTTGGCCGCTCAAGTGAATCAGTTACAGCCGCAGGACGCCTCGCCCATACAGCCCAGCATTATGCATTCATACAAATGAAGACGTATGCTGGAGCCGAAGCTTACGCAGCCATGGTTCACTCCAGCTGTTTGACTCTTCACACGGCTTTTTGGATTTGGATTTGTTATGACTCACGGTGATGACAACAGTGTGCTTGTCTGTGCACGTTTAGGGTTTTATCTTGTATGCGGCACGCTGTTGTAGTGAGAGTCCATCGCAGAGTATTGTAGATATCATGGAGGCTCCTGAACAGGATATAAATATCCTCGTGCTTCAAGTGGTTGGAGTATCTGGAGATACTGCTGTAGGGCTTCTTCATCGTATTGTACAAGATCACGTGCAGCCTTTCAACCCACAGTTGTTCACATTCTTCTGCTTGATGTATAAAAACCCACCAGCGGCCACAGTGCTGACATTTTAGAAAGGTGCATGTAGGAAATATATACTCACATTTACATCTGGATTTACAGAGATGTAAAGAGACTATTTTAGTCTTGCTCTTGTTCTTTAGAAGTTCATCTTCCCTGACACTGAGTGTGTAGTTGCTGTATTTACATGCAACCAGTGCTTCAAATGTCAGGTTGACTTTCAAGAGAAAGAGTGTTTTGTAGTGTTGTTCATTGCATGCAGATACTGTTCTATTTTTCACAAATGATGTCAGTCATAAATATTAATGTCTTTAATGAGGTGCATATGTTAAAGTCCCGTATAGTCTTACAAAGGGGAGAGTATCAAGTTGTATTGAGCTGTTTAACACAGCAGTGTGTTTATTAACTGATCCCTGAGCAGGTTTCGCTGGCTTAACTGGAATCAGCATTGATCCCGTATAAACAAAAGGTGTAACTGCATTTCACACCAGTCTTTCACAGCGTATCCTTTACCTCAGTGTACAGCACACCTAATGTGATGGTGGTTTGATATTATTTTGGTCAGTGAAGTGTGAAAGTGGTGATGATTTATCCTGAGAGACGGAGCCGAGCTTTGAGACAGAGAAGAAGTGAAAATGTGTCACTTTACAAAAGGCAATCACTAAAGAAGCTGTTGCACATGTAGCGTAAATCCACAACCCATTGTTAATGACTTACTAGTATTAATAAAGGTGTGTCATTAATAAAGCTCCATAAGCAACTTTGTAATATGCCATCAAGTCGGCAGGTATTAAGATTGGAAAGCCATTAACACAATGGATTTTGGCGATGGTGTTGACCTGCCCTCTTCCACGAGGTAAGGGGGCAAACAGGCCATGGGAGGGTCCTTCCTGATTAATTAAAAGAGACAAAGCAAGCAGTAAAGGTGGAGGATATAGAGACCCTTCTCATCAAATTGGGGTCACAATATGGCAGTACAAGATTTCCTTTTATTCGTGCTTAATGTTTTATTCACAACATAATAT
The DNA here is from genome assembly GCF_002814215.2 of Seriola lalandi dorsalis. Classification (NCBI taxonomy): domain Eukaryota; kingdom Metazoa; phylum Chordata; class Actinopteri; order Carangiformes; family Carangidae; genus Seriola; species Seriola lalandi. Next base: position 302,949 of record NW_019524797.1, read on the forward strand.
GAAAATCTTAAAGGAGTTATTTGTAATTTTTGCTATTGCTATATAGCTAACGTTAGCATTAACAGCTGTTTACTTACCTTTCTTGGTAAGATCTCGTCGTGCTTGCGATACAATCGTAAGTGACAAACCCACAAATAAATACAACAGAAAAGAAATGGAAGGAAAGTTTTAGCTTCTTTTAGCTAATTGTTTTTTTTTTTTGAACAGTAATCTCTGCTCTTATTACAGCTCTGAACACACTGTACGCCACCTGCTAAGCCCCAAATGACAGAAAGACAAAGTTAGAGACCAGCTGGTGAACATAGTGGAGCATTTAGTAGCTAAAGAGCCACATTTTTGGGGAGTTGGTGAAGACCTAAATAGATCAAAACGGAGAGTAGATATTGGACTTATTTTTGTCAGGTGGTCAGACGACTCCAGATGAATGCTAATGTTGCTCTGTGACTGCTTGATGCTAAAATGTTCACCTTTCAGTGTAAGATGATAATATGAAATTGTTTACATCTTATTCCACTGCTGCCAAGCTGCCAAGAAATCAGTGAATGCAACTTTAAATAAATAGTTTATTAAGCATTGATAAAGAAATGGTGCCATAAACATTTTAATTACTTGATTTACTTTTTTTTTTTACTGCTAAAATCCTCCTACTATATTATTTTATATAATTTGTCCAGTCAAATGTAAACATCCAAAGATTGAGAAAGAAAATTGTCATTAAGCCGACAGACAAAGCACAATGGTCTGATTGTACGAGAAAATCAGCTGTGTATGACTTACTACTGGTAACTTGTAAAAACCTCAGCTGTGTACCCCCACCCCCAAAACACACACGCCCTGTCCACACGTGCACATGTCAGTGTGCGAGTGTGACCCTGGATAAACAAAGGAAGAGAAAACGGGGACAACTGCTGTGTGCTCTTCTATTATTGTAGCCATACCTACCTGTCTGCACTGTTTGGAAGTATCTGTCAGACGCTGTGAAAAACAACCAGCAGTCATTCCATTCAGTTGTAGTGCTCAACCTACAGCCCCCTCCCCGCCCCGCTCAGCCTGGGGGGGAAAGTACGCAAGACATCGGTGCTCTGACAACAGATGAGCAGTCCTATACGTGCAGCAGCTCGTCCTGCTGTGTCAAGTAGCAACAAGGTGGGGAGCATGGCAGTTTGTTGCAAACGCACATTCAAAACCGAGGTTGTTCAGAGGCAAAGGGGAGCGAGCGCCAAGCCGTCTCTCGAGGAAATGTGGATGCTGCCGTTTTGGTTTCTGTCAACAGGCAAGGACTCTGCGGTGTGTGTTTCAAAGGATGCATCTCTATGAAATCTGCTGTATTTTTTTTTTCTCTGCGAGCTAAAATTCAAATAGAAGGTGCAAAGCAGCTGTGAGGTGCTGCTGCTTTGGAGCGGTGTGCACCATAAACATAAGAGTATAGTTTTTACATTGTGAGGCTGTTCTTAAGTATGCTTTGTGTGTTATTCTGAGAAAAAAAAGTGCCTTGATGAATTTTGAATGAGGCTGCGCCGCTCAGTTTGTCAAAAACAGTGAGAAACTCGCCAAAGAAGTGGTAAATCTCAATTCAGCATGAATCCCAGGATGGGGATGGAGTGATAAAAGCAGCGAATCACTGTGATCTGTATGCATGCCCAAACCTGAACTGATCCCCTCTGCTGTTTGAACCCCACTGAGCCCAGAGGAAGCAGGTTCTTATCAGGGAGGAGGACAGGAAGACACAGAGAGTGGAGAAGGAAGAGAGAGTGGGGGTTGGTCGGCAGCATGGCACTGTGCAGATTTTCACTTAATATCAGTTTACTCTGTGAAGTTTACACAGCTATAACTGTAAGTGATGCTTCACTTCTCTGATGTAACAATAAGGTCATGATTGTTTTGCATACAGTTTGTGTTGTTCACGTATATACTTTCTTCATACTTTCTTAGACTATCATTTTCACTACATTTAAATCTTAGGTATTACTCAAATTGTTATAACAGCTGTATAATGTCTTTTTGTGGCCTTGAGTTTTCTTACCTCTGAGAAAAAACTCACGAGGTCTAATGAAATATGCTTTTGAGTCGTGTTATGGGAACTATAGGTTCCAGTGTTTGACCCACACAAAGGACTAAAAGTCAAGATATATCAGCTTGACCATTGTGTTTATAATCTGTCTCTTGTGAGTCCCCCAGTTTAATGAAAATGCTATGCCAAATTTATTCACTGCCCCTTTTATTATGCTTGTTGTTCTCTAGTGAAAATTCTGAAGGATCATCTGAAGTCTATCTCTCATTCTTACTTACTGTCATACTGTGTAGTTTTGCAGATGCTAGATATTCAGTGCAGTAAAAAAAGAAGCAGCACTTTGCATTGCAACACACCAACACATGCACAGGAGAATCACTGAAAAGAGCATCTTTATGTCTCTGCATGTAATAATTATCCATGAATGATCAAGATTGAAACAGAATCAGTGGAAAGAAATCAGGTGGTTGAGGGAAATCAGCTGCCATAAGTAAATAATGTGTTTCTTTGATCATCTCATTCATAGATATTTTCATATCTCTTCTAGAAGGTGGTAGGATGAACATGATCTCCACCAGCATCCCTCACCAGTAGCTGGGCAGCATGGCTTCTGCTCCTCCTTGCGGAGAGGACACCGGCAGCTCATTAGCACTGCGCTGGAGGCTAACACCAACATAGATATACATCACACAGGACGCTGACTTCAAACTCAGTCGAAGCAGGCTGAGCTGCACTCCACAGGCCTGGTTGGTTAAAACATCCGTATGAACTGCTTTGAAAACATGACTCGTGCCAGAGCAGCACATGTCCAGGACAGCGACATCACCGCAGCCTAACGACATCTGGACTCAGACCTTGGAACATGATCTGTCTCTGAGTGGTCGCTTTGGTGGCAGAGCTGGACTGTGCAGCTCTTCCACACTTAGACAAAACCTGGACTCTGAGCCATGTCTCTTCTCTCAGCTCTGAGCATCGTCTGTGGATTGATGCTCCATGTTTCACTGAGTGCACTCAACACTCACTACTGTGTCCCACGAAAGACTGTCCCTTACCAGAGTAAGTCACAAATTCTCATACTCCTGCTGTGTTGTAACAGTGTTTCCACCCCTGGGCTGGTCCCGTGAATACCAGATTTTGTAGCAGTTTAAGAATGCATTTGAATATTTTAACCATGATATACGAACAAGTGCTACAGCTTTAACTGCTTGGATTTTATGCTGGTTGGGAAACGCTCATTAAATTTAATGAATTTGCTTTTCTTTTTTTTTTTTTTTGCTGTGGGAGCTTTTTTTTTTTCAACTGTACAGCAGCTAAATGCAGCGTAGTGATGCAGATGTTCTCCTGTTTAGATGAGCTGAAGTTGTTCAGAGAAGAGGGGATCTCTAACTACTCCACAATGTTAATGAGAGATGACCTTGGGGTGCTGCTGCTGGGGGCCCGAGAGGCCGTATATGCTCTGGACATCAACAACATCTCAGTCAGGAAGTCAGAGGTAAGAAGATGTGAAGAGACTCACTGAGAGCAATCTGTTTACAAAATGTTAACAGTTTGGCACTCTGTTCTGATCAGTGGTGTGGTGTTTGAAGCTGATTTAAAATAACTGATGATGATATAAGATATAATAACTGATGAAACTCACGTGTCTGCAAAGCTCTTACATATTAACCTGAAAATGCTATTTTGCTCAGTGAAGCTAAAAATAAAACATCTTTTGAACTTTTATGATATTTTACTGCAGTGATGAAACTGTTTCATAAAATAATCATTAAGACTGACTTGACTGCCTGATCCTAGATTATATCAGTGATCCCCAGTGCCCCACCACCACCAACACCCACCCCCCACCCCCAAATTTTTATGGTATGACACCTTAAAATGAAGCCATGTCTATTTGTGACCCCACATCTCAGGTTACAGTGATATGGTTGTGAGTTACGGGCAGTTTTTTTTTCACTCAGTATGACTGATTTGAAGGTTTTTTAAGAGTCAGAAAAAGCAAACATTTGAAATAGGTTAAAACAAACACATAGTTTCATGTTACAGCAGTAAATATTTTTTGCATTCTCATGCCTTTAATCACTTCCTGATCCCCTGAGATTCATCTCAGTCCTGACCCCCGGATTTGAGAACCACAGGTTTGTATCCTATAAAACACAGCCTCTTATTATGGTCTTTTACTATTTGGAAATATTTCATTACATCTGTAGAAATTTTTGCAGAAATCAGTTGATGAGTTGTTGAACTCTTCATCGGTCTGTTGGTTCATAATTCTAGCTGCACAGCTAACAGTCACAACTGAAGAGGGACTGGTTTCCCAGCTTACAGGTACTGTGTAAACAGGCTGCAGCTCCTCTGTCAGGCTGTTGGGTTGCGCCCCCATTCTTGCGTGCTTTGACAAGACACTTTCCCTATGTTGATGCAGGTGTATTGGCGAGTTACCGAGGAGAAGCAGAGGGAGTGCACATACAAGGGAAAACATGCCGAGGTTTGTGTAATGTCTTTCAAAACAGAGCTCACATACGGTAACTTTTATCCTCGGGCGAAGATACAGCCTTTAAGGATGACTGTTGAGTGGAAGCAGTTTACTCCCACATACAATCTATTTCTCTGTGCATTTGTAAATCATTTATATGGGAGTGTTTTTTTCTTTTTTCCTTCCTTTTTAAGTCTATACACAGAATTCACTTTGAAGTGCTTTGCTTACAGCTTCGTACTCATAGCCCAAATAAAGGCATGAGTAGAAAACGCTTGTGTACAGCCTTGACCTTTTGGTCACCAGCTCAACTTCAGGCACCCTGTGCAGTCAGTAAATGTATATGGCATGTTTGTATTTTTGCGGCTGAACTAACAGAGCTCTGACCTTGGCATGCTCTCTGCTGGATCTTGTTGCAGGTGGAATGCCGTAACTACATTCGAACCCTGCACAGAGTGAATGACACTGCAATGTATGTGTGTGGCACGAACGCTTTTAGCCCCACCTGTGATTATATGGTAAGTACAGAATATGAGGTTAGTTTAGAGCATCTTACAAACTGTTTTCTGTGGGCAGGAACTTTTGCCCTTTTCCCTTTTACTTTGATGAAAGACTCTCTATCGGGTTAATCAGTTGGCATTATTCTGTATTGTTTTTTTATTGTCAGCAAATATCATGAAAAGATCAAAAGCAACAATGTGTTAGTCCATCTTAACTCTTAAAAAAAAATGTCTCAAAAATATAGTCTCATTTTTTAAAAGAAGGCGCTGTGATTTTATAAAACACTTGTGTGCTATAGTTTTTACTAAACTTTACTGAAACAGAAGCAAGTATTGCATTCGTTGGGGACTATTTAAAGCTGCAGATTAATACCCATCTGGCGCGCTAGTGAGTATTTCAGGCGGTAGGACTGTGTGTGTGTGGGAGTCAAGATAAACTGCAGTGTCCATATTCATGGTAATGAAGGAACATATCACCCAGTGCAATGATGCGGCTCAATGTGTTTTTAATAGTTTTTGTACAACAGGATGAACTGTCTGTGTTAGGATACACAGACAGTTCAAGTGCCAGTTAGTAACATCATTTGATTGTTTTTGGTTCTCATGGGATTTGTTGACAAAAAGAAAAATGTATCTAGAACATCACCTGAGTTATTCTTTTAAGCCATGCGGCAAAAATTGCAGTCAGTGTTCAAGTCATTAGACAAAGGCTTTATGCTGCAGTTCCTTTAATGGCCGTTGTGGCTATTCAATTATTAGAGTCAACACATTGTCTCCTTTTTTCTAAAGTGTGTCTTGGTTGTGATTCAAAAAGCAGTTTAAGCCCATCCCTTCATAATGTCGGTGTTTGCTTATTTATTGCCTTTGTTGGGTTTTGATTTTTCGACAACACACAGTAGCTCATGAATGCAGTTTATTTTGGCAGGGAACTCAAATCTCAGAGGGCTGCACTCCCTTGAAAGCATCATCACGGAGAGTTAAATGGTTCTTATGTGTAACTGCAGAACCACAAAACAATAATGTGAATTTGATTTAACAAAAAAAAAAAAGAAAAAAGAAAAGCAAACCTGTAAGTTTTAGTAAGAAATGAACATCAGGTTTGCTTTTCATGTAAAACAATGGCTGCGTCAAAGGTTGTTAATCATTGTAAAAACTTTTATATATCTTTTGTTGACTTTAGAAAATGGTGCGTAATAATGTCAATATATGCAAGTTGTGGTTAATGGGCTAAACATTAATCATGATAAGATATAACCAGACTCTCAGTACTTTGTCTGAATAAAATGACTCAGTTTTTCTTTCTTTTCCCTCCTTCAACAAGTTTTTCTTTCTTTCCTCTCTCTCTCCCTTTGTTTCCGGCAGACGTTTGCTAATGGACAGCTGAGGCTGCAGGGAAAGCAGGAGGAGGGAAAGGGGAAGTGTCCTTTTGATCCCTTCCAGAGATACTCCTCCCTCATGGTTGGTGAGTGTCTGATTCAGGTTTTCTGCCAGAGGGAATGAAGCACAGAATAAAGCTGAACGCTCAAAGTGCACCAACAGAAAAGATGAGAGTATGATAAGTGTATAGAGATTAGACGAGCCACAAGACCGAGTTATAAATGTGACCTAGTATCTTTTACTGCTGCTACCTGCTCCTTTAACAGCTGCACTAAAGCAGAGTCAGTTCAGTTCATTAGTTGGCATATAAATGTGATATTGTTCCAACTCAATATGAATAATTGATTTCCAGGAATTTTTCCTCAACTCTTGTTCCTGTCCAACAGGAAATGACCTGTATTCTGCTACATCCATCAACTTCTTGGGCTCTGAGCCTGTGGTTCTGCGCAGTTCAAACTTGGCTCTCCGCACTGAGTTTAAGAGCTCCTGGCTCAGTGGTGAGTTCCTCAGCTGCAAAAAAAAAAAATGGCCATTTAAAGTTTTATATGATGATGATGTGCATGGTTAAGAGGAAAGTGACTGCAGCAGCAGTACTAATGCATGATGCGGTTAATGATATGTGTTGATATCTGACTTTTCTCTCATATCAAGTACTTATTTCACGTTTTGTGGTTTCAGAGCCAAACTTTGTCTACATGGACTTTGTGAGTGAGAGTTTTGACAGTCCCGATGGCGATGATGATAAAGTGTACTTGTTCTTCAGCGAGAACGCCATGGAGTACGATTTCTACAGCAAAGTTGCGGTATCTCGAGTGGCCCGTGTCTGCAAGGTATAAAAACGTCTAATCTATTCAAGATCTTTGGCATCTTCATGGAGCCTCATCTGACAAGTCGGGTTGTTGTGGTTAAAGCGAATATGTGCACATGACAGAGTGCTCTGTCTCTGTGTTTAGGGGGATATGGGCGGACAGCGGACGCTGCAGAGGAAATGGACGTCGTTCCTGAAAGCTCGTCTGGATTGTTCCTTCCCTGAACCCAGCCTGCCCCCCATTGTCCAGGATGTCTTCCTGCTTAAGCACAAGGACTGGAGGAACAGTGTCTTCTACGCTGTCTTCACCCCGCAGTCGTGAGTATTTACAGTAAAATCCCGTGGTTTTATGGCTCAGGGTGGGTGTTGACATAGGATAATCTAGGACGTATGCAGAGCAGTCAGTTAGGAGGAACAACAAAGGTGTCTATATTCACACAAAATTATTAGGTGTTGCGTTTGTTTCATTGTGTTTATTGTAATATAAGGTATTAAGCCGTTAATACTATAACTTGACCGATGTGTGATTTATTTATTCCATATGTAAAAAATATTCTCCAGTCATACAAATAAAACAGAAATGTATCAGTTTGTTTGACTAAATGTGTTTGGACTTGGTGTTTCCAGGAGCCTCTCCCAGGTATCAGCAGTGTGTGCATACAGCGTGTCTGCCATTAGAGATATTTTCAGCGAGGGAAAGTTCAAGACACCCGTTGCTGTGGAGACATCCCATGTGAAGTGGGTGATGTACACTGGAGAAGTGCCAGTCCCCAGACCAGGAGCGGTGAGTGTACCGCAAGAAATTTCGCTGCGTACGAGGCAAATCCCCAAAACCCACAATTGTAAATGGAGGTTTTGTGTTGCAGTGCATCAATAATGTGGCTCGTAAAATGGGGATGAATCGCTCTCTGGACCTTCCTGACAAAACCCTCCAGTTCATCAGAGACCGTCCCCTCATGGATGATGCCGTTCGTCCAATAAGAGGAGAGCCGCTGCTGGTCAAGAGAGGAGCTTTGATGACTCGGATCGTAGTGGACAGTGTGCTGGCGCTGGACGGACAGAGATACGCCGTCATGTTCACTGGCACTGGTAAACTATAGGACAGCAAAGTAGATTTTGTCACATTCAAGGAGAACTGAACTGATGTTGGAGTTATCAGAAAATTAGCATCTTTCTTAGCTTACTTTTCTGTTTGAATATTCTGGTTGATTAAACTTAAAGCCCCTGAAAATTTTAGTAGCTCTCTGTGATATCAAATTTTAATGACTGAGGGAGCATCAATCAAAGTTAAAGTTTGGAAAAAGATATCTTAAATTATTACTTTTTAAGAGTTTAAGATAAAAAATGTCAGCTAATCTTCTTCATCGGGACTGTGTGGGTGTGTTTTGATTGACAGTGCTGGCATCATAAGAAATTCCAAATCACCTTTTCTCCAGGTGAGCCCCACCCACTGCAAACCAGTGACAAAAGAAATGAAAAAAAAAAACAGAAATGCAGAAAACTCTTGTGTGAAATTCCAAAAATGACTGTGGTAATGTAGGAGCCCATAGTTCACAGTAAGAATCTGCAATTAAGAAAGTTTTCAGGGCTTTAAAGCAGGATTAAGTAACTTCTGAAGGAAGAAATAATACATTCTTCCTCTCCCGCATGAAAAATTGAGTCAATAAGAAATAAAATGCAATTTTACAGCTACAACCTGACTTGGTCTGATCAGTAGCTTATAGCAGCTGTTGTCAGGAGACCTTTGACTGATATATTGTAGGTGTAACAGACATCAATGAGACAGATCAGCAGTTCACTCAGGATTATTCTCTCTACTTACAATATGTTTCCGTTATTGTCATGTCTTATAAAACATTTGTTCAATCAATATCTTTTTCATTTGCAGGCTGATAGAGACGCAGTGATTTGATATGAATAGTGACAGGATACATCAAAGCCGTGATCTTGGTTAAAACTTGCGTGGTTAATGATTTTTATATAATTACTAAATGTCATTGGTATTTACTGTCTCCTGATAGACAATGGTTTTATTCAGAAGGCCGTCAACTACGACGGAGAAATGTTCATAATTGAGGAGATTCAACTGTTTGAAAACCCAGAGTCTATCACCATCCTGCGCCTCTCATCGAGCAAGGTAACTCAACACAGGCCCGAGATGGTTCAATAAAGTTTGTTAGCTCATCATCATCATCATTATCATCATCATCATCATCATCACAGGTTATGGTCATTTACTGCTACTGCTACTTTACTTGGTAAATATTACATAACAAGCTTGAGTCTAAATTTGAATATGTCGTCACTTAGAGACTGTAGAGAGGATGTAAAGGTGAAACACTTCAGCTGGTTAATTTGTGTGTGTGTGTGTGTGTGTGTGTGTGTGTGTGTGTGTGTGTGTGTGTGTGTGTGTGTGTGTGTGTAAACATAGGGCCAGCTGTATGCAGGTTCAGAGTTTGGTGCTATCCAGATGCCAGTCAGTAACTGCAGCCGCTATGACACCTGTGTGGACTGCATCCTGGCCAGGGATCCGTACTGTGCCTGGGACTTCTCTACTGAGCAGTGCTCCTCAGTCCACAGCGTACCCCCCTCCTCAGATACTGCAATGCAGAGTCTGAAGGAGGGTGACGTCTCACGGTGTCCTCAGCCAGGTACATTCCCTTACAGCGCATTGTTCACATGCGTTACTAGGAAGACTTTTTGTATGAACCAGTGTACCAGCAGCTGTATCTATTAGAAAGCATTGAAACCAACCGTGTGTTGGTGTGTGTTTTTAGATCCAGTCCCAGCTGTGGACTTCACCCTCGTCCCAGAGAACAACATCCAGCTGCCTTGCCAGCTTCACTCCAACTTGGCAGAGGTCCACTGGCGTTTCTCTGACCAAACACTTCACTCCAACCACAAATACTACATCTACAGCGGAGGCCTCCTCATCCTGAGCGCCTCTGAGTCGGATGCTGGCTTTTACACCTGTGACTCAGTAGAGCTCATAAATGGCAAAACATACAACCGAACTGTGGCGGTTTATCGTTTGCAGCTCTACTCTGGTCCGGCGGTGGGGGACAGCACCACTCCAGGCAATGAGGTGGCAAATTCCTCCGACTCTGTTCACACTGTGAATACAGCTGCACCAGGTCCGGTGCCAGATGAGGATAATGAGGACCCATCCCACGAGTCTCAAAGCGACACTGGCAGGGTGACTCGCTTAGAGGTGGCTGTGGCTCTGCTTTCGCTGCTTTGTTTCTCCCTGATGGGGGTCATATTTTGGATCTGGTTTCGAGGAGGCTGGGAATGCTTCAAGTTTGCACAGAGCGCCAGTGAAAGCGAGGGGAAAAGGCAGTCAGGCGAATACATGCACATCCAGAACAGAACTTCAGAGATAAAGCTCCTGGGGCCTGAGGCGGGGAGACCTTGCAGTGCCAATAATAATCACTCTGCTGTTGACTTCAAAGGGAACGGGGAGCACCACTTCACACCTATGGCCAACATTTCAAGTCTGGACGGTCTGGGATACATAAATGATGAGTCAGAGATTTAACTTTGCTGAGGTATAGAGTAGCAGAGTCCGAGGCCAACGAAACTGCACTAATCATCTTTCTATAGGTGCCCTTCCAACACAAGACAGTTCTCCGAAAGGATTTTCACATTATAAATTCTTTTGACTGGTGTCCTGTTTCTCCTCGCCAGTTTCCTTCACTGTCATTTCTGTACTCTAACCGGGCAGCTGATGTTCAGTTAAAACACTTTTTCTGGTGGATTTTTCACTCCAGGAAACTGCTGAAAAGACATTTTTTTTATATGTGTATTTTTTTGTATAATGACAAATTGTGAATAACTTTGTGTAATATATTGTGTACAGCCAAGACCTTTTTTTTTTCAACTATTTATTTGTTGTAAAGTCGTTTTTATTTCATCTTTAAACACTTGTAATCTACAAAAAGTCTTGTAAATATGGTCAACAACGGTGAACAAGTAGCAAACACTTTGACCTCTAATTTCAAGCCACATTTCATTTTATGGACAGTACTGTTTATTTAAGACAACATTGATCAGTCAGAGTGTACCATCACTCTTTGGCTGTTAATGATTGATCAGTACTCTGTGTACTACTCCTTTATTGGTGGCTGTTTAAAAAAAAAAAAAAAAAAGACCTACAGATGTACCTTTGTTTAACCAGTCAATGACACTCACAGGTGAAACAGAGTGAACGTCATACCTCCATCTTTCAAAACACAAAAATAATAATAAGATTATCTCACTCCAGTAAATGTTATATCATCATTGAGAGTGTCGTAGTGTAACGAGGGTTGTTTTTGGGTACACAGTTATATTTTAGATTCCAGGCATACACTGTAGTCTCCCTTTGGAAAAGACAACATGTCATTGGGATGTACAGGTGTGGGTGTAACTTTCTGGCAGTGGCAGTCAACTCAGAGACACAACGCGGATAAGAACCAAGTGTCAAACTTTCGGAAAATGCAGTCCTTGTTCATATGACAATAAACTTTATTGGGAGTTTGACGCGCATGTAGCTGTCAGTAATGATTACCTTCCCTCACACACAGTGGAGTGATGTATTTGAAAGCGATGCTGCTGCGACGTTTGACTGACGCGCTTCTTGTCTTGATTTTTCGAACAGATACTCCTGTGGATTGTGCGGCGGGATAATATCAACAAAAAAAACCTGCAGCGACGCCACGGTTATCTCAGACCTGTTTGTTGTCTGTTGAAGAAGACTCTGAGACCAAACTAAATTACAGGAATGTAGTGTGAATCTGCTCTGTGTTTTTCACACTGTCATTAACGGCAGCGCTCAGAGCCACCTCACGTTTCACCTCCAACAAGTACTGTAGAGATGAAAGGCCTGAAGTGCATCTCTTCTCAATTATTCAACAGTGCAGTATAAGATATTTGTCATGAACTGAATTAAGGATATATATTGATCGTATCAGGTGATAAATTAATAAAATATTGCCTGTGCAGTTTTTAAAAAAGTGCTTTCATGCTTAGCATAGACATATTTACACCAGGGAATTAAGACGATCCACGTTAGCTTTTTTTAGTGTAGTTGTTTATAAGTTTCAGAGAGCACTGTCTTAGATTTTTATTTTTTTTAGCTTCCCTCTCTCCTGTTCGTCAGTCTTCCTTTTCCTCCCAAGATTTAATGAGGTTTCCCCTCTTACTTTTATTTCTGGCTGTCTCTCTGAGTTCCTCTATGATGCTCGCAGCCTTTTTTTAACCCACACTTGGTTTCTTTGAACATTTCTGACTTGCATTTCTGAATAAATCAATATGACAACAGCATCTCTCTGCTAGGGTGAACAACTCTACACTGAGGATGAGGGATACAGAGATTTTATTTAATTTTTTTTTTGTACACACAGCAAAAATGGCCACCAACAGGGACAACCCGAGCACACGTGGTCCCAGTGGGTGACAGCTGTTTGTCTCTGCACTGTATTGTTCCTCTTAACAGTGTTTGAAGGTTAAAGATATCTAATGTCATAGACTATAGTTCAGTTGATATAAAAACAAAAACCAATAACCAACATAGTATTTATCTTTTCACACAGCAGCATTGTTTCTGTGTTAAAAGACTGCAAAAAATAAGATAGCCTATACAACAATGGTTCCTAACCTGTGGGTCGGGTCCCACTGGTGGGCCACGAAGGTATTGCAAGAGGGCTGACAAATCATTTGTGAAAAGATGTAACTATACAAAAAAAAAATATATATATATATAATAAATGTTTTTAAGTGTTTTAAAAAGTAATGATCTTTAAAAGCATTAAAAATGTTGAGAAACTTCTTTCATAGTTTCTTCTCATGTATTCAGGCTCATCATTGTGATGAGTCGATGATAGGAACTTTTATGTTGTCGCCGGCCGGACCACATCATTTACTTGTTTTATATCTCAGTCTAGTTGCGCGCTAAAAGATTACATCCATGGCAAAAACTGGAATGTCAAAATGGATAGCAGGTTAGCAACAGGAAGAATTAAAAGGAAAGAGAGTCAAGAGACAGATGTTGAATCGACAAGTGACCAAACAAGAAAAGAAAATTGAGCTTCCCCTGCTTTAAGTATTCGGCCTTCATATTGTTCCAGGGCCAACATTTTTGAGATTTTCAAGTGCGCCATGAGGTGGAAAAGGTTGGGAACCACTGCTATTAGAGTTCATAAATAGTTCAACTCAGACCTAACCTACATCGCCAGCTGGTTATCAGACGTTAAACCATTGTAATTTCTCACACATTCAACTAGGACATACAGAAACAATGAGAGTAAGAATATTTATTGTTGTTGCAATATTTAAAGGTCATTTTAACATATCTGTTATATTTTGTCACTTATCAAATAACAGAAAGAAAAAATAATAATCAAAATACTGAATTTGGCAGTTGGCCATGAAGGACACTTTTGTAACAAGAAAAGAAAAATAAATTGTCAAACTATGAGCCAGGCACCTTTTTCTTCCAGTTGGTGCTTCATACAGGCTTTGATTGGATTGAGGCAAAATTAAAGTGAGCTGCTATATTACCTGCATAAAAAAAGCCACATTCATTTGTTTTAATCAGATCATTCACTCTGAAATTTGTTGGAATGACAATTAGCCAATATCCAGTATCAGACTACACTTAAACAGACTGTGAGTACATTTGCATGCAAGATTTCACCTTACTGCAGATCCATCTACAGATGTTTTTTTTGAGAGATGTTTGTGTCAGTTTATGTTGGTTACATGAGGTCAGAATATTTGAAATAAAACAAAAAAAATCCTATTTAACCCCACACCCATAATAAGCTGCATGCAAACACACTGCAGCCACCAAACACAAAAATTCAGTCTATCTGGGAGAAATCGAAAGCGTCGGGAACTGTAACAACAGCTGATAAGGTGCTTTCACGGCAGGTCGCTGACCACTAAAAGCAAACAGTGCAGTTTTGGAAATATAGAAACTGAGACTTGCTAAGGCGGAGTACAAACACATATAAAGCTTGGGTGTGATTTGTTTTTGTCATCAAAATAAGGGAAAGAGACAAGTGTTTTGGCACATCAGTACTCAGTGAGAAATCACAAGAGGATTAGGCACCAACAACTTTTGAATTGTTTCCAAACATTGCTTCACTGAAGCATAAGTCCAGTTTGACAAAAAAAAAAAAAAAAAGCAGCAGCATTTGTTAAGGCGACAGTCAAGCTATTTTTTCACATGCAAAATCTGTAGTAAGGCGCATCTCATGAAATCCCAGCCAAAGCAGGCAGGCATGGAGTTAGTGAGCAAAACAAATCAAAAATAAACTTAAATCCTGCCAGAACACACAAAGTACACAGAAAAGAATTCCACCAGATAAAAAGCGTGCTGTTTGCAGATTCTGTTGCTGTTTGCAGATTCTGTTGTTGCAAAAGGAAAAAAAAATTCTTCAGCATACTTCAACTTCTGTCATGCAGTTCTAGTATAACACATAAAACAATCCTATCATAAATGTCCATAAGGCACACGTCCTTCACATACTGCTATCGTCAAACTGTTCACACTCTTCTGCGATTTCCAATTGCATATTTGTGAGACAGTTCATCTTCCTAAGCAAAATTTCTTCTGAGCATAAAACTGTAAATCTTTCATTCATTTCAATAAACTGTATGTAAACACAAATGAAATGGAATGGTATATTTTGAAGCTATCCCTCTAGTAGAAGTGAAGGGCTTTTAAAAAGCTTTGCTGACAAAACTCTTTGATAAAACATTTTATAGTGATCCTGTCCTCTCATTCAAAAAAAAAAAATATATATGCCTATGCATTTTGTCATGTAAAGGCTGAAATGATATGGCACTTTCAAGTGATTTGTTGTGCACCACAGAAATGGCCAGCTATCTGTCTCCATCCAGAGGTGGTGCCTTGCTATCACCAGTGACTGTTGTCGGGATAGCTTGGCACTGCAGCAGGGTACTGGGGCAAGCTTGGGCCTTGGGCTGTCTGAGCAACAGCATTGAACCCTGCTTCCCTCACTGGTGCACTCTTCCACATCCCGGTGCTCCACTCTTCCTGAGCGCGCTCCAAACTCCCGCCACCGCCACGATACAGTCTGTGCACCTGCCCGCGGGAAAAGAAAGAGGAAAGAAAGCAGTTCACAGTGTGTATTTGTGTCTGTTCTTAAGTCTCTCAGGGCAAAAACTACATTCAACAGTGTGTGTGTGTGTGTGTGTCTGCAGCATATGTGTTCACTCACCTTAATGAGCACCAGTGCCATTAAAGCAGTCACCAGAGTGAAGAGCAGAGCTGTGATAAGCATCACTATAGCGGAGCCCACATTTTGGCTGAAAAACATCACTGTCGCAATCCAGCCGCTTTGATGTGTTGGTGAGAGTCAGATGGAGTAGTACGTGTTAGTGTATCATACAGTATGGAATTAGCAAAGTGAATTTATTACAAGTATAATCCAAAATTACTAATGAGCAGTAAAGGAACATTAAGCAGTGAGGAAACGGATGCAGTGACAAACAGCATAATGATGATCGGTGTTACACTGACTTATAGTCACACATTGTCCTATGAGTGAACAGTGTTGTTATCACATGCAGATGTTCATTTACTGTCCTACTTTACTCAGTTGGAGAAAGACTGTTTCTGGTTAAACTTACAAAAGTAAAAAGATTTTTAAAAATGATTTTTTAAAAACAACTCTATTCCACATGGTCTCTGAGTAAGACTGATGTGGCATTTTTACTCTGAGAACTTATAAAATAAACACATACATTTATAATGTGCACATAAAATAAAAATACATCAGAAAAGACATTAAAATAAAGGATATAATACAACAGCGCTGTATCATATCAAGCATTTTCTAGAATTGAATTATTAAAAATGTAACTGCAGAAATAAGAACAGCATATTTGTACAAGTGTGAATAATATTATGTAATGTTATGACTTTGCTCAAATTCCCCTGAATTTAGGAGCCTCAGTGTTTAGAGTTGAACCCATGTGCAACTCAAATATATTTAAAAAATAATAAGAAGAAAAAGAACTCATTGTTGAAATCACTAATCACTAAATTACTATCTGTAAAGAATGCTTCATCTAGTCTTAAGGTCATGGCCAAAACCTTTCATCCCCTATTTACATCCAGCATCAAGACGCTGATGGCACAGCACACCGGGCTAACAAACTCAGAAACAGACAAGATTTGGCAATCAATAGAATTAAAGATTTGCAGATTGTGTATGAGTACCCAATACAGTTATTATATTGTTAACAACCACATCATGTGTTAACTTAACGGTTGTATTCTAGTGTTAAATCTATCTTAACTCTCTCTCTCATCTGATGGATAGCACATTTTCCGGCTGATAGAAACCCTCGTGACCTGCTCTCTGGTAAAACTGGCAGGCAACATGTACACAGTCTTCAAAGCCGGTTTGATTCAACTCACCATGTTCCCCAGCCAGAGATGCCTATAGTCTGGATGAGGGCCAAGACACACTGAAGGAAGAAGATGAAGAAGAAGGCCATGAAGTTGAACGAGCTATCGGCCCTACGAACAAGAAAAAAAACCAAAGAAAACAAATAAAGTTAGTGTTGCCCTATTTTTGTTGGAATGTTGCATCCGCCTACTGGTTGTCAACATGTGGGTCAAACTGACAACAAACTTACAATGAAACACGATGCATACAACTAAACAAGCCATGGAAAAAATAGAAATGTCCTCAGTAAACATGATTGGTGCATGAGCAAATCATGAAACAATTAGCTCCATAGAAACATCATTTTTGGGCTCAAACATCAAGAGCTCAATATTGTTTTTTGCTGTGTTAATAGTATTTATCTGGTGACTCATCCCACCGAGACACTATCTAAAAGCATAAGAATAACTGATCCATGCTCTTAATGTTACATATCATAAACCAGAAATCTTAAGCAAACAAAACTCAGATGTTGTGTTGTGCTGACCACATCATTGTAATTGGTGACTTAAACATCAATTTTAACAACAAATCTAATGTGCTAAACGGAGCTTTCACAACATTACTGAAGCTTTTTTTCTCAGACCATCTCATAATCCAAACACCACTGACCTACTTCTACGCCATGGTCTTCCTGTTTCTACACTACCAGTTTCATTTTCCACTCCATCGTCAACAGAACACTTTCTGATCGAATTTAACGTTCACATCTCACATGTGACAGAGCGGCTCTTGAATCAGAGCTGCACCAGCTGAGACTGCCTGGTTCACTGATTTCTACATGCACACTTGATGATCATCATCACAATGATCCTGCAGACACTTGGAGTGAAAATGGCACAATACTTTACTAGAACTTACTACTTACTATACTTTCACCTGGCCTAGCATTAATCATCGCTTGTGTAGAAAAATATGCTCTCTGGCAAGCCGAGTCCACCTTCTATTCTCAACGGAACAACAGAAACACCACCACATTTTTTGTTAACGATGAGAAGAGTAAAACCATTAAAACCACCAGCTGACTTTTGCTATTTTATACTGTTAATTTGAGTATGCTTTGTAAAATTGTTGTAGACCTGTATTCTACATCCCATTTCAGACAACCTGTTAATATAACTGCTAAAAAAAACTACACTGCAGTTTTAATAAATTGAAGTTAAAGTGGAATTTCAGATACGACTCTTGCGCATGAGATTTACCAGATACTAACCTGAAAGCTTTGTAAAGTGGTCTGAACCAGCAGGTATAACTACAGGGACTGAAGAGGATGAGCCAGAGCAGGGAGAATCCAAAGTTTGTGGCACCTCCACCGCCAGCCCACCACGCAATACATCCGATCACATTTAGGCACAGAGTGCCTGAATACACTGCAGAAGAGAGAGGACAGGAGATGTGGAGAGACAAGGAGAGGAGAAGAAGGGCAGCGATTGATTTCTGAACTTAGCAATAGTACAAGGAATGCCTCTCCCTCCCAAAAAAAATGTATGTATGCATGTAAAAGCACGTACTCATCCACAGTGTGTAGACTCTGCGCACCAACTGCTGGTGGGGTGTGGGGATTTCCTCTTCAATGTTCTGGTAAAAGCATGGCTTTATTCTCAGAAATTGAGGCAGGGGAGGAAAGTTATTAACTCGCTCTGAAACGGGGAGAAAAGTGTCATCATTAAAAACTATTTTACATTTGAATATTTCACATCATGTCTGAATGCACTTACAAATAGATAGATAGATAAATAAATAGATAGATAGATAGATAGATAGATAGATAGATAGATAGATAGATAGATAAGTTTTAAATGACAAACCTGCCATTTTGAAATCCCAGGTCTCCCCTGGATAATAGGAGTACACAGAAATCGAAATCAGCAGTTTACAGTCATACAGGCAAAAACAACTTTAACCAATTTGCATGTCTTTTTCTAAAATGTTGTTCTGATTACTTGTGCTTGTTTGGTTTTTGTTGTTTAGTTTTCTTTTTAACTATGCCTATGTGAAGTTACGCTAACTTTATGTGTGATATTATACAGTAGATAGTAGCTAAAGCGTGTTGTTGGGCAGCCAGCAGTCCCTTGGAAGCATACACTAGCTTACTGTCTCTTTATCTTACGTCGTTGCTTCATTTGACTGACTGATTAGCAGTTGACAAGAAGTGAAAGACCGTTACGGATTATAAATCCACAAAAAGCATAATATAGATTAGGCAATATTATCAAGATAACGTTTACCTCTTCACGTTTCCGTCGACAACTGCAGGGGTTTGGGACTCATTCAGGATGCGCTTTTCCGACACCGATCAGACACACTGCGGCTGCGCTGCACCGTTGCGCTTGTAGTTCCAAACTGTTTACATTCAACATGCTCGGGGGCCAGAAGAACTACAAGTCCCAGGATTCGTGTGAGCGGTAAACGGGAGACGCGTGATTCCAACATGACACCAGTTCGCATGAATCCCACCCACAGGCTGTATATCCCACCCATGCAATTACGGACTACATCAAGTCTTCAATCTGTAAACAGTACATGGCATGCCCTTATCATTTTAGAGCAGAGCAGTGAAACTCTTATTAAACTTATTCAGGGTAGAAGTTTCTTTCATTCTCATGGATATTTGACAACTTTCTCACTGATATGAACTGTGGTGCTGAGAGTGAGCGACAAAAATGTTTTAGTCTTATATATATATATATATATATATATATATATATTGTATTAGGGAATATCATGCACTATGGATAACTCATGATAACTATCGCTAAGTAAACAAACTTCCAAAGAGCACTGGCCTCATAAACCGGACTTCAGTCCGACTTCTTTCTTTCATTTCACTGTCCCACAACATGGCAACCCAGACTTCTGAAAGTCAAACACCAAGGCCAATCACAAAGCCCGAAACATCCTTCAGAAGGCGTGCCCTGTGAGCAGCCTGCGAGACACAGCTAACATCTTTCGGGTTACAGCACAGGGCATGCCGGGCGGGTGGATAATATGTTTGTAACGAGAGACAAAAGATCTATTTAATTAATTTAGCTCACATAATTTGATCTTTCTTGATACAAATTAAAGCTGCATACAATTTTTGATGCGTTATTGTCCGTACAAATATTCTGAAACGTTACAATACACAAAACACCGAGCAAAGTACAACGCGGCTCTTTAAATCAAACACCTCTAGCGGTGATCAGTAACTTGGCGCTGACCAATCAGCGAAGGCTATTGAAGCAAGCGACACACTCCCGCCAATTCCGACTGAGGAGCGCGAGGCAGGCAGTGGGGTAAACCAAGGGAGTATGTGGGAGATACGGAAAGAGAATGCGTTATGTTTTATTTGAAATAAATTAGAATTACATGTAATTTAAATAGCAGCACAGCATCTGGTTTGTTATCGGGGACATTCTCGGGTGTTTATACGAACCGTGCCATTGTTTTGAAGTTGTTTTGCCTGAGAATACTACAAACGAGAGGAGCCCGGGGTCAGTGGTTGGGATGTTGGCCGCGGAAAACCCATCTGTGGACGGACATTTGGCAGCATCGACTCCCCGCAGAAGAGGTAAAGCTAATGCCATGTCTAACAGGCCTGCAGATGGTCCAAACAACATGCCAAACGTTCACTACTATAATGTGGACTTGGTGCAGTTCCGTTTATACTAATTGGCGAGCACAACATAATGAAAAACTTTAGTTTAAAGATAAATCAGCCCGCTTCTCAATGCTCAGTTGGGTAAGGCCATTAACCTCGTTTTCCCCAACGACATCACTTAATGTCTGCTATTGTCATTGTTATGAGACAAACTTTGACTGATTTAATATGAAACTCGCCCGCTAACTTTTCAAACGTTAAAGCTAGCTGTGTATAGCTAACGTGCTACCTGGTCTTGGTTGCTGTTAGGGCTCGGTTTAGTTTATAGTCTGGCGTAGGGGAGATAACTTTGAGGATCAGATTATATATCAAAGGATAGGCTAATTGGGGGTAGATATACGGTTAGGTTCAGGCTAAGGTAAGTGGACACACATCGACTGAAAAACAGACTGACTAACCCTTCGACATAACACTGGTATTGCTAATTGCTATTTCGGAAGCTTTAACGTCAGATAAACAGTAACGTCACGTTAAAGTAAGTCATGCCTCAAAATACTAATGTTTTTCATCCACAAGTCTGTTGTTGTCCGTTAAAAGTGTATATATTTGTGGCAAACTTTGCTGCTAGCTCATAGCTACGCCCGTGGTACTTAGCAAAGTTGCTAGTTTTGTGGGGTTAGCAGTCAAGCTAGTCCTGTTAGCACCCCGTGAGGTAGTTAACGTTAGCACCAAACATAAAAGCCGGTCCCATAGGTGAACCTCTACAGCTGCTCATTTGTCGTAGATCTTCCCCAAATCCAAGGTTCCTGTGGCTGTAATAAATAATATTATAACCATTTGCTATAGTTGTTCGAAGTTTTCGGCGAGTTATTATGGCCAGGCAAGCAGCATTTGCTTGACAGCCCCTAAGGTGCGTGCCCTGCGGACTCGGCTGGGCCTGCTGCACCGACTTATATACCGGTTGGCGGGAGAGCAAACCAAACACAACCATTACATTCATTGTAACACCGTAACATTAGCACACCGACATTGCAAACTATTGTGACATTTAATGAAACATCTTGAAAAACGGTACTCTCGGGCGTTATTGCAAGTCGGTAAGAGTTTCACATTATCACGGGGTGATGAGTATTTTACGACACACAGTACAGTAGCTGCACTGGCATGTGGTTATTTCGGTAGTAAACTAACGTTACGTTGCTAAAAGCGGAGCGTTAACAGAAAGAGTGGCTGAGGGGAGTTGTTAATGTGTTAAATGTGTGATCCGCATCAAGGTTGTTATAGTTATTTCAAATGAGTTATGTACTGAGATGCTTTATTTGCAGTGATGGTCGTTTTAAGTTAGTACTGCTTTTTCATCTGCCACCAAACGCTTATCAATCACCCAGTTAGTTCAACATTTGTAAAAAAAATGGTCATTTATGGATTTTCTTCAACCAATTTCAGTGCTGGTGCATTATGTCAGACTTGTAATATTGAAGTTTAGTATTGACACTAAGTATTGTTTTCTGATGTGCCTGTGCTTTTGTTCTTTTCAGGCATGGATTGTAAGTCAAGTAACAATGCCAACAAGAAACTTGTACAAGGTAATATCAAATAAGTTTTTATTTTTCAAGATTTTTGACACTATTGAAAGATCATGACAATAAGACATTATCTGATTCCATTGATGATATCTAGATCTAGCATGGACAGTTGATAATTTAAACTAATCATGTCTTACGTTTACAGTGCCTATTAATGATTATTGCACCTTTGTGTATTCCTTCTGCCCTCTTGATTAATCCCCACTTTTGTGTATTTTTGATCCTCACTTTTGGTTGGTATTATATTTACATAGCGCAAGTTGAAATTATTGGAGTATTAACCCTACTAATACACACAAGATTTTCACAAGTTAAGATTCAGTTATGCTTTGTTATATCTGTAAATATAATATTTTAATATATTAATAATATTTTGTTATGTGAACAGATACAATACAGCAACTATTATGGTGATTCAGGGTGTTTATGTTATTTATTTGTTAATGTTTTTATTCTGCCTGCAGCTCGCCTCCCATTCAAGCGCCTGAACCCTGAACCTAAAGAGAACCAGCCGCCTAAACGCCCCTGTGCACATGCCTGTCCTGAACCTTCAGACAGGGAGAATGAGAATGAGTCCTCTCAACTCCCTGTGCACAGCGGACCACCCTTGGTTAATGGTCGTGGGCCCCTCGATGGCTTCCTGAGCCGAAGGTGCCCTGCAGCCTCAGATGAAAACACGGTTATAGATCTGACTGAGGACAAAGCTTCTCCTGTAAAGTGCCTTGTTTCACCTGCTCCTGTGTCTCCCTGCCTCCCAAAAAAAGACAAGCATCAAGGCAAAGACAAAACTGCTTCTCCTGAGAAAACCAGCAACATTGATCCCACTCCTAAAACACACACTTTAGACTGTGTCAATGATGATGAAGTAGAAGAGGTGGAGGATAAAGATGGGAGTCAGACAGAATCTGTCTCACAACTTGACACAACACAGGATTCTGACAGTGAGCCAGAGGAGCAGGATGAGTCAGGAAACGTTTCCAGTTTGGGGAATAAGTCCATGCTGTCAGCTTCATCAGTCAGCTCCATGTCTGAAAGCTCACCAGAGAAGTCCAAGACCGATGACCCTACAACTACAGTATGCAGTATTGCTTTTTGTTTAATCCCTCTTAGGGTTGTGTAAAATTAGCCAGTTTACTATCACACAAAATTAATTCATCTGTGTTTCTAAGAATTTGTTTGGTAATTCATCACACAGAAAACATTATTTCAGGGTGGTAATACAAAGTGTGGTTTTTTTTTTTGCACAATAATCTGTTATTGGTTAGAGATTTAG
Source organism: Seriola lalandi dorsalis (assembly GCF_002814215.2). Taxonomy (NCBI): domain Eukaryota; kingdom Metazoa; phylum Chordata; class Actinopteri; order Carangiformes; family Carangidae; genus Seriola; species Seriola lalandi. The sequence continues at coordinate 326,021 of NW_019524797.1, forward strand.
ATTAGCATTTGCTTTCTACTTTTAATAACATTTGTAACATGTTAACTTGATGTTCACTCATGAAGAATACATAGCATTTGATTGATCAATAATTAATTTTTTTCTCACTGATTTTATCACACTAGGTACCTGCTATATTGACATACTGAAATATCTGTTTATTCGTACAAATACCTCTGCTGATAATGTAACACCAGCATTTTGAGGATGTTTGTAAGCTCATTCAGATATATTCAGATATTTTTTTACCAGAACATTTTATTTGTTGTTTCATATTTAATACTGTGAAACACCTACAGTATTTTGGTAAAATCTCATTCTTGGATATAGAACAGTATCAATATTATTGCAATGATTTGTCCAGATATAACTTGTGCATAGAAAATATCAAGTAGATCAGATGTCAGATAAGGATTATCAGATTTGTTTTCCCCCTTCTCCTCATAGGAGCCAAAGACCACCCCCAAGTCACCAGCAGATCAGAAAAAGATCAAGAGACGCTCATTGAAGGTCAGACTTCTACTTTTCAGTTTGAAAATATGGCTTCAAACACAACCTGATTTATTATCTGTTATTATTATTATCTGTATTTCTTACCCACTTCATCATCATAATCATCATCATTTATTAAAAGGGTTATTTTGCAATTATAGAGTTTACAAGAACAAGAGGACAGGCTTCGTTTGCGACAGGAGAAGGAACGGCAGAAGGAAGAAGCTAAAGCTGCAAAAGAGAAAAAGAAAGAAGAAGCTCGCAAACTAAAGGAGGAACGAGAAAGGGAAAAACGGAAGAAAAAGGAAAAAGATGAGCGAGAGAAACGAGAGAAAAAGGAGAAGGAAGAGAAAGAGAAGGCAGAGAGGTTAAAAGCAAAAGAAGAGCTTCGGAAGTCCAAGCAAGAGTAAGTAACTTCCTACTATTCTTAAGTCAATGTTTGTCCATTTTAGATGTTTCCCGTGCCATAAGTCTGTTGGATAGAACTGTTTTAACAGATTGATTTTGGTGTGCTTAAAATTTACCTCAGGGCCAGGCTGGAAGAAAAACGGAAGAAAGAAGAGGAGAAGCGAATGAAGGAGGAAGAGAAAAGATTGAAAGAAGAGAAAGATGTAAGTTAATGTAAAAGAGTGTTGGTATGAGCTATACTAATGGGCAAAAGCTTCAGTAAACTGCCCAAGGTAAAAGCAAAAAAACTGTAGGTCACAAAAAAATGAATAATCATGTAAATGTCCTAGAAAACGGACCGTTTTCAGAGTTTAAGAAGTTGGTTAACTTACTGCTTTCTTGCAACAATAGAAGTAAATGAAGCTTCGAAAGTTAATGCAAAAAATTCAGGTGCACAAACTTTTGTTGATGACTTACAAACCCCCTGTCTGTACAAAGGCAGTGTAAGTGAGTAACTGTGTTACTACCTCTGATGCATTGTTAGGACAGTACTGTAATGTAGGCAGTACTACTGCACATTCATATCAGACTGCTGAGGAAATTGAAAGGAAAGCAACACATTGGTGGGAACTAATGAAAGAGTGCTGGGAGGAACACTGAACAATATTTCATTTAAATTCAAGTTAAGATTATTTATTCTATGCTTTAATTAGTACGCTGAGACTTTTCTGTAACAATTGAAAAGACTGAGGTGACTGAAACTTTTGTGGTAGATTTGACTGAATAATTCTTGATCAATGTGTTTTTTTTACAGCGTCTCAAAGCTGAGAAAGCAGAAATTACACGGTTTCTACAGAAACCCAAGATCCAGCAGGCACCAAAGGTTAGTAGGTCTCACTCTTCAGAACACCAAAATGTGATATTGGTTTCACTTAACTTGTGAAGTTGTTGCCTAAAGCTGTTATTTTAACATCTTTACGGAATAATCTACATCACCAGTTTAAAAGGTGTAATGTTTGATTGAGTTTTACATGCTCTGATCTCCTGTACTACCTGCCCCCTCCTTTTTTTAATAAAAAATTTAATTTAATTTAATTTTTTTTTCACGAAGGTCTCGTCCAAATGTGCACATTACAACTTTTTTTTTGTTTGTGTTTTGGCCGTTTGTCCACATGCAAGCTGCAGATTAGGTCACTGAAAATGGACCTTTTTGTAAAACTCCAGGGAAAGATGTCCAGATGTTTTCAGTGTTAACATGTGGACAGGGTTAACAGAGCTTTTGACTTCTCACACCATTGTTGTTTACCTATTGTAACTGGGTAGAGTTATATTGCCACCATTTGTTTTAGCATGCTCTTGACAGTGTGTTTTTGTGTTTTCATGTGGACAAAGATTTTAAGAATGAAAGAGGAAATAACTACATACATGTGAACTAGGCCTAAAATGGGATTCCGTATTAGTAAGTACAAAATATTATAACTGTAACCTGTTTTGTCCCCTTGCCATTTCAGACGCTCGCAGCTGCATGTGGGAAGTTTGCTCCATTTGAGATAAAAGAAAACATGGCTCTGGCACCACTGTGTCGGGTCCAGTGTGAGGACTCTGTTTTGGAGGAACTTGACCGGTGTTTGCTAAACCCTGCTGCTAACCTGAATGGACTCAAAGACTGGATCGGGCAAAAGCCCCGCTGGTCAGGGCCCACCAAACCCAGGCAGGTGGACTCGCTCAGGTAAGACTGGAAATGGTGATGATCCTGATCTACATACTCTGCTGACCCCATTGTTGCTTCATGTTAGTAACCTGTATTTTAATTTCTGAAGTGAGGTTCGTTTTGTTTTTTCTGCATCTGATAAGTACATCCCAGCATGATGCTGATTTTATAAATATGAAAAAAAAAGTGATTGCATTGGTAAAGAAAATGCCCATTAAGCTTTGTTAATCCTTTGATAAAAGTATTTCATCCATACAGGGCTTAATACAAGGTGGCCTCGTCAGATTGCTTGGGGTTAGGGTTAGGGTTTTATCAAACCAACGATGCAGAACATGAAGAAGTTTATCAAAGAAAACCCTCAAATTCTCACATCTAAGAAGCTCAAACAAGCAATGAGCACCATGGTTCATGCATTGTCGTAGCTACCTCAGCCACATGAATTTGCTGTGTGGCACTTTCAGGGTGCGTGTGTTATTGAGTGACTGTGATTTTCATATACATATAATAAAAATGCCCCAACCTGGACTGGACTGGCAAAAAGCCAGAAGGAATGTTTGATACCACATGTATGCGTAAATATAGATTTGGAAAAATTATTATAAATGAAAAACTTCAGAAAAGATTTCCTCTGTCTTTATGGTTAATCATTATTCTCTCTCCATCTCCCCATGTATACTATTTCCTCAGTGAGTGTATTGCAGTGGACAGACCTAAACCAGATGGTGTACCGGACCGTGAACGTTACGGATCCATGAAGCTTTTGCAGTTCCATGAGAACTACCGTCCAGCGTACTGGGGCACCTGGAGTAAGAAGAGTTCACACGTCTCACCTCGTTGCCCCCTCAGACAAGACAAGGTAAAGCTATTTTGCAAAGTCATCTTTCTTTTCAATTTACTGAGATCCCAGCAGTCAGAGACATTACATACTTTTTTAATGGTAAATTAATTGTACTATATTGGCAGATGTAATGTAACACAGATCTGTATTAACCAAGAAACTAGATTATGTAGGTATGCTTTTCAATCACTTTTAAGTGATTTTAGAATTTAGCTTTGATTCAATATTTGCACTTGATCCAAGAATTGTATACCTGTAGCTTTGACGCTTACAGCTGTGGTCTCTCACCACAGGATTTGTTGGACTATGAGGTGGACAGTGATGAAGAATGGGAGGAAGAGGAGCCGGGAGAGTCCCTGTCACATAGTGAAGGGGTAAGTTTCATTGGAGGATGAACAAGTATAGGTGTTCCTTTTATTTCAAGTTTTATGTTTGTTGTGTCTACATCAGTGCCCAGTGTCGTTTGGAGAACAGAGATGTGGGCCACACATTAATTACAATAACAATTATTTTAAAACGTAGTTTATAATCATGCAAAAATATTGGCATTGTCCATTTTGAAGGCTTCATAATTGTTTGGAGATTAAAATGAAGTAAAGTATGAAATGATTTGAACCACAACATAAATGAGTCCATGTTTTTCTTTTTTAAATAAGATGCTATTTGTCTATATCACACCAAGAAAGTAGAGATGTTTAATGAAGTTAATATCTGAATAATCATATAAAATATTTTTGGAGTGTCTTTTCTGACTGTATCATCAGCGTGAAAGGAAATATACTTATATTATTTTTTCTGAACTTGAGCAAACAACAAACTTATTATTTATCTTGTGTTTTCACAACAAGGAAAGTATTATGAAAAGAAATGATAATTGTACTTTTTAAAAGACTTTGAACTCTTGGTCATTTTCAGGAAGATGAGGAGGAAGGAGGTGAAGGTGAAGATGACGATGATGATGACGACGACGGCTTCTTTGTTCCTCATGGCTACCTTTCAGATGATGAGGGGGCACTGGAAGAGGAGGTATGATGAGGAGCTGCAATATTGTCTCCTTAATCTGAAAGACAGATCTTTTAGATTTTCTTTTTTCAAAATTCTTCCCGTTTGCACCACTATTAACACGCATGTAACCTCCCAGGAGGGTGGAGACCTGGAGAAGCAGAAACTGCGTCAGAAACTGAAAGCGAGGGAGTGGGACGAGCTGATGTCTACCAAGAAGAAGATGAAGGTGCTGGAGCCCGTGGTGAGGGGCTGCGTCTGGAAAGGAGAAGGACCTGGTTTGGATCTCTTCCAGCCTTTTGCTTTGTGTCTGGTCGAGCCTTTACCCAAGGCAGACACCAGCCTCAGCCCAGAGGAGCAGTCACAGAAGTGTCAGAAAGAAGCACAGTGTAAGTGTGTGTCACCTGATTCACTTTGATATTTGGACTAACATTGGGAAAACAGCCTTTAGATAATGCACTACCAGGGACTACTAGTGCCTATTAGCGTGACAGCCATTGGATGACTGACTGTTTGTAGTTTTTGTGGTTTGTCTGGCTCCATCAGCTTTAGTTGCTCTTATCAGCAGGCATTACCATACATTGCCAGAAACTATTTTATTTATTCTGCATCTGTTAAACTGTTTTGCCAGAAGTTCTCTATATGGAAGTGAAGTGTTAGTGCTGCACTAAAGTACAGCAACACAGCACTATTGTTCTTTTTTCTTTTTTTAGTGGAAGGAAACTTAAAGTAAAATAAATTGTGTTGGTGCATTTGCCATCAGTTGCAAGAAAGATTATCATCATTGTATGCATGTTTTTTGTTTTTGTTTTGTTTTTCTCATCTCTAATTCCTGATTCAACAATCGCAAAACCACCGTTGAATGTCTTTATTTTAAGAATTGTTACATATTTAGTCATTCTAGTAAGTGCTACATTAATCCTGACTGTCCCATTTCTCTATAAGTAGGTTTACTTTAAGTTTATCTTGAATTAGTAATAATAAGTTTAAACTAAACTTATTATTAACTTATGATTAATTATCCGGTTTCTGCCAAATGTACCTTTAAAATGTGACCTGCCGAGGAGGTAGTTTTCACCTGCATCTGTTTTTGTCAGCAGGATTAGACAAAAGGTACTGCACTGACCTTGCTGATGGGATGGGCCAGGGAAGAGCCTCTTATATTTTGGGGCAGATCCAGATCATTGACCATGAATAAGAATTATTATTAGTATTATTATTAATTTTCTCTGGAGTCTGGTGTATGTTGTTTGATGTAGACCTAGGCTGAGGTCTGCGCTCTCTTAGCGTCATTCTATTTCTTATTTAAACGTTAATATTGCTTTACTCTAAAAACTGTGTAATGTTCTTTCTCCCTCAGTACTTGGTCAGCTGCTACCTCTGCTGCATGGCAATCTCAACAGCAGCAAAGTGATCATCACTGAGTTTCAGGAGTTTTGTCGTCAGCAGACCTCATCCTCATCATCACCTCCTGAACTGTCCAGCCCTCAGAGCCCAGCAGAAAACATTCCTACCAGGTGAAACAATATTTGGTCATTCTCAAAATGAAATTTTTAAATGGTAAAAGTAAATACTGTTATCCTAATGATAATCTAATCCTCCTGTACTGACTAAAACAAATGTTTCTCCTCAAACATCTCTTTAATAAGGAGTTTTATTGTAAGACATGTTTGCCTTTCAAATAAGTAGTTTTAACAAACTGCTACATCAAGATTTACAGTTTTTATATTTTACCTCAATTTTTTTTCCTTTCATCAGAATACACCTGAAGCGCCTCATAAGGAACAATGCTGTTTATGAGAAGCGCTCAACTTACAGACGCTGCTGCTGGTATGTGCACACAGAAGTCCTTTCCTCTTTTAGCCAGGAAGCTCTTCCAGTGCCCTGCCAGTGGACCTACCTCACCACAGGAGCTCGGGAAGAGTCCCGTGAAGAACCCCAGGTGGCCACAGGCTCTCAGGGAAACTCTCCCACTACACCTCAGACCTCCTCCACCACGTCTTCATCCTCCAACAAAAGGAAGAGCACAGGCAGCATGTCAATCACCAAGTTCATGAAGAGATGCACTGATCCTGAGCAGGTAGAGAAACGCCCTCAAACAGATCACTTATTTATTTACTGTGACATTTAAGTTTTTTTTGTACCTTAGTTAGTAGGTGATTGATGCCCCTTTTGGCATATTTTCATAGAGATTATAATTTTATCAAGATTTTTACAAGTTTATTGTAGCTTAGTGTCGTATCAAATGGTCTTATTTCTCTGTCCTTGCCAGACGGAAGCAATTGAGGCAGATGGTTTTCAAGCTGACACTGAGGATGACGATGAGGACGACTGTGTCATCATCTCCACACAGAGTGGTGAGTTACACAGTAAGGATAAAAAGCTGTCATGGTCGACTTTTTATGTTTAAATGTTTAATGTTTTAAAGATTCAGACTTCTTAATATTTTTTGCAACATTGTGATTTTTAAGATGTATGATCAAATGCATATTGCTATTAAATTAATTTTAAAATGGGAGCAGATATAATTGTCACTTAGACCAGCTCTGGTGATGGAATAGGACAATGTGGCCCACATAATCAATTTTTACAACTACAGCTATATGCATACAAAATCTGTGTAGACATATTCTCTTATTACAGATAAGTCTCTGGTGGCGGATTAATTTGAATAGTAAAACAGCAATAGTTAAACATTTTTGTAAATGCACTCAGTGGCCTTCTTTCTGTGAGTTGAACTGGCATTATGCTTCTACAAAGATGCATGTAAACGCCTGAGAACCTATAAAGAGAAAGGTGTTGTGACGAAGAGTAGGTTGCTGAGGAGCAGACGCACACATTTCCCAGATCTTAATGTGCTGTACAGATCTGGGCATCAATTAAGCTGACTGGATGATCTAACTCCTGCTGGGAAGTGAGTTCACAACAGAAATAAACAAATGTTATACAAGTTGTGGGTTATGAAGAGTACAGGGATAAAACCTAAATGTCTCAGAGCAACCCCCATGAATATTCACCTCCAGTCTTTAGATGATAGGACTGATACCACTCATGTTTTGTCACTGGAGCTGGGAGCGAATTAGCTTACCTAGCAAACAGAGTACAAGCAAGAGGGAACTGAGCCTGGCTCTGTCCAAGGTTTTGAAAAAAATATGCCACAAGCACATGTGCACTACTTGAGGTGTGTGTGTGTGTATCTTATTTGCCCAGTCTAATAGAAATGTAAAAACAATTATTAAAATGCCTCACTCATTTACAAGAATTACAGAATCCAGTTTTTAGATGGCTGTGTAATTTATTTACTTTTTCATAAATTAAATTAAGTCTCATTAAATTTCACTCTCAAGGCCCAACCAGAGAAAACTCCTCCAACGAGGGAGACGTCCTCATGGAAGTCACTCCCTCCGACACAGCAGCTCTCCCTGTGGCCAGCGCTGCTCCTACACTCGCCACTGCCTGAGGACGGGATAAACCATCTCCCCCAACCAAGCTACTCCTGTTTCCTCATACATTTCTCCTTCCTGATATTGAACTCTACCGTGTCCAAGACAGAATGAAGTCTTCAAGCAAGATGAACAACCACACCCTGGTACAGGCAACTCGGCAGGCGGCGTCTGCTGAGTGTTATGAGTTCCCTCTCACCTAATATTTTTAAAGGAGCCACGAACCATTTTTCCAGTAAAATGTAATTGTGCATAAAATCTGAGAATCTGGCTTGATCATTGAGGGCAGGTTTGTCCAATGTTCACTAACTATGAGTCTGATTTTTGTATTGAAGTTTCAGTCAGCCTTAATTGGAACGTGAACGTCTTTCAGGCACTGCTTTAGCTACAGCAGTTTGGGTTGAACAGGAGGAGGAAGAGCAGAATTTAAATGCCTAATATTCACAAGAATCATCCAAGACATCAAGAACAGCATTATTTACGGTTTTGAAATGTTGAATTCATGATGTGGATTTCTTGCGCTCTAAATGTATATAGTTTACCAGAAATTAGAGTTGGGGAAATGGGAGGCTTAAAGTCCATCTGTACATTTCCCTTTGATTTCAGTGGGTGCATTTATTCTGCAATTTCCAATTCTGACAACTCACTGGTGTAGTTGCTAGATCTGTACTTGTACAGTTAGGTCCAGTGTCACCATGTTTTATAAATATGTATTTTGTGTATTTTCAAGAAAACTTGAACAGGATAAATTCATTAAACATGAATAAAAGTACTGCACTTTTATCTTCTGTTCATTATTCGCCCCTTGATCTGGGTGCCTTTGCTAGTGTGATGCTATCACCATTCAAACAGGTTAATATTTCCTATCAGGACCTGTACTGTTTACTTAATATCATGTTTAATACAGGAGTCTGTTCAGCAGTGACTGCTCAACAGTGAATCTAATATGGCTTTTTGTCTGTAAAACGGTAACAATTATTGAACCCTTGAAGTCTATATTTGGTAGAGGCATCTTTATCAACACATAGCTTGAAATCATTTGTGCACATCTGTGCACTGCAATTTTCATAACAAAGGTAACTTCCTCTTAAGTTTCCTGGAAAAGACTTTGTCACTAATTATAAGGGAAAACAATGTTTTTCCTTGAAAGAAACGCTTGAGTTAAACCCCGCTGAATGTATTAAGTCTTCATTTATCGGACACTTGAGTCTTTTACATGTTATGCTCACCTGAAGACAGATTTCACATCTTGGCATGTCCGGTTGACCTGCTGAATACACTTTTGCACCTGATATTTTTAGTACCAGATCGCATATTTCTCTCCAAGAAATTTAGGAGAAAATAAATCAGGAAAAAAAAGCTGCACTTATTCCCCCATCCATTGCAAAACTGCTCAAGTGCAGACAGGGTTGTCCTTCAGGATTTCTGGATTTTGCTGCTGAGGCAGCTACACAGAAGTGTTCACACCTGATGAAGCTGCCACCACCAAGATTCATGGTGGAGATGGTGTCTTTCTACTCATGTAATAAAACGGCGTAGCATGAGTGGATTAGCAAAGAAAGCCGTCCATTAATGGCTTACATTTACGTCAGATATCCATATGGTGTTTTAAAGGTCTTGGTTTGTGTTCAAGAAAGCTTTTTAGGGAATTCAACATTGTAATGGTTGTTGTATTATACACAGTATGTCATGTGTCAGTAGTTGAAGTAAACAGACTTGCCTCATAATTGTGTTTATTAAACAAAAGTTATGATGCAGTGCAAGCGATTTTCTTTTTTTTTTTGTTTTTACAGGCGGGTTAAAAAGCAATAGAACACAACTCAGAACATCTGGACAGATCACAACTGCTCACTGATTAATTTAATAAGATTACAATGCTGTTAAAACACTTAACACCCTTCCATCGAATACCTGTGGAGTACAGAAATGTTTCTTATGACTTACATGGCCTTACAAACACTGGGAGTGTATCAAATCCTTCATGAAACCGATTCTTGAGATCAGCTTGTTACAAGTTGTGTTTTTGGTGTGCAACTGAAATTGATGCAGGTTTAAGATGGTGAGGGGAAAAAAAAAACCCTACAACTTTCACTTGGGATGTATTAGATGAGTGGTGAGAGGTAGGTTGTTGTCATCTTAACTAACCACCGGCAAGACGAGCTATAAATAGCTTTTACACATTTGCCTGGTGTATATTCATAGAGCAAAACCACCACCAAAACAAATGTATTAACCTTCAATGACACGTTTCCAGGAAAAAAGGTGGATCTGAAACACTTAACATTAATGCCAGAGAAAGTTGCTTATGTGAAGTTTCTGCAGTGAACTAAATTAAATAGCTGTAATTTTACATTTTGGGCATTATACACACCTAGTGTTTTATATAGTTTTAAATAAAATACAAGAAAATATTTTGGTATTAGAATTGACAGCACATGTCTGACTCTCTGTATTGGGGACCGTATCTCTAAATATTTGCCTCAGCTTTAGACCAAGTCAAACTATCCAGAAAACAATGTTTGATTTATGATTCATGATCTGGGCTTGTGCTCATACATAGAAAAGTCATTACATTTGACCTTTTGATTATCGGAGCATCCACAAAAGCCTGTTTGTTGTACAACACTAAGGAGTGCAAGGCCACTGCAGAGCAGAGGACAAACAAACAACAGAAGCTTATGTATATTTGTGGTCACTGAGCCAGATTCATATCAAAATCAGACCAGTCGTCTATCAGATGACAGATTAAACAACTAGATAACCTTGAACACTGGCAAACAAAATTTAAAGCATTTCGAGCCAGTGCCAGCCTTGAGTAAAGCCAGTGCACTAACACCCAGTAGCTTTTGAAACCAAAGGAGCTACTGTAGGTGCTGAGATACTAAATACAATTCAATACTAAATACAATTCAAAAACAGTTTCCTATTCTTGATTTTATTCTATGTGACAGTGCAGTCAGATGTGTATATTTTATTTTTGTTAAGCAAGAGGGACTGTTTACTTAAAAAAACAAAAACAAAGGAGGAAGTGGTGACAGCTAAAACAAGGTCTCTCAACATGCCACATGAAGTATACCTGACTGGTTGGCTGCAGGGTAGAGCACAGAGGACTGCTGAGTCTGTTTACTACACAGCATGTACATTCAGGATGCATCACAAAACAACACGTGTCCCTTGCTTTCTCCTCTCCTCTGTTAGTTGTGCTTCAACAGAATGTGCTGCTGAGACAGACTGCAGGGTGACACAATCCCCACAGTGAAGACGGAGGGGTATGCTCAGCAGAACAAGCGCATTGAGGGTGAAGATGCCCCTAGTCTATCACTGCCAATGACGTAAGTTAGCATTTGTAAAAAAACAAAAAACACAATCATCACTAGTTGTTTGTAAGGAGCGATTTCAACCCTGAAGTGCCAGGCTGGAAGGTAGCAGGGAGAGTTCAGGGACAGAGTACGTCTGCTCAGTCAAGGGTCCGAATGGTTTCCAGCAGCTCTGGTTTGAGAAGGGTGGGGCTCTTTCCACCTGCAGCTGCAATATCTGCCTGCACAGCTGTATCCCAGGCAAAGGTGAGCAGAGCTGCAGGGACCTATGAAAAAACATACAGATATACTTAAATATTAACTGATTGTTCTATTAATTAATATGGTAAAATATTGACAAATGAATAGCAAGTTGTTACAATATATGAAATATTCTAAAATATACAAAAATATTCTAAAAGTGGTTTGTTTACAAGATAAATTCTTGTCTTCTTAAATCTGGCGTTAAATATTTTTCACAAAGATCAAAACAAACAATGTGTTGTCAAAATCATTTGTTCCTACTAAGGACAAAAATCTTCTGGGCTAAAATACGCACTTTCGTTAAAAAAATGTCTCAATATTTTCCAACAAAAGCTGCCCACTGTAGTTTTAGCAAAAGTTGCTCAAAACAGGCACAAAGTGCATTTGTTTGGAGTATTTTTTGTGGTGTCTTAGCAAGTATAAACGGCAGCAGGACATTGTACAGTATGTGGCATTGAGTCATAATAAAGTACAATGTCCATGTTCATAATAAAAAATCAGTTTGGCTCACTGAAGTCTTTCTGATGCAGCTCGAGGGCACAGACAATACTTGTTAGTAGGATCAATTCACTGTCAGTTTCTGTCTCTTCATTGTTTACAGTTTCAAGAAAGGTCTCTGGTTTCAACTCACCAAGTTTCGCTCTGCGAGAGCGACTTCTTCAGCCTCCTCTAGTTTTTGACCTCCAGGAGCAATGAGCTCAAAGGGCTGCCACCCGTCCGCCAGGGACTCCCGCACAAACCCAAACAACACAGGCAGCCGGTCCCACGCATAAAAGGTCCCTGGGGTCACAAAATTGCATTTACTGTCTCACTGCCATTTGTATGAAGACTATCAGCAAAAACAATTTTAATAGGTTTTTGAAAATTACAACTATAACTCAACTTTTTTCAATAATACTGATTAAAAACTCTGTTCTTACCTTGTAACAGGTTTCCATCAGGCAGTCTGATCCTGAGCAGGGTGTAGTTGTATTTCCTTCTCTCCCTCTGCTCCTCTTTCTCCCTCATGGCTTTTGTGCGCAGCATGGCGTTCTTCTCCACTAAATCACTCCTGAGAAACACACACAAGACAAACTGGTCATGGAGTGCAGGCTCCCTCAAAGGTTAGTCTCTGCTGATGGACAAACACTAATGGACCATGGTAATGGGAGTTGTACGTGACACACAATTTGGTATTTTTTGGCTTGAAAATCCCTACCAGGATACTAGTTTTCTGTGTGATTACATGCGTTTTATAGTAAAACAGTGCATAGTGAAAAAGGGAAATAGAACAAAAAGACTCAATCAATTGACTAAAGAAAGTGTTGCGATACAGTCTTTAAACTACCCTTCACCACTGAATTGAATTTACTGTTGACTTATTTTACATTTGCTATACATCCAATCTAAATTTAATCTTTTTATTAATGTATCAATCTATAAATGTAGTTCCTACAACTTAGACTGGAGCATCTGTTAACAAGGACTCTATACTTCTGCTGTTGCTCCCTCTTCAGCTCCTCTGCCGTCAGGTTGTAGAACTCTGAGGGCAGCTCGAAGCGTTGGGCGTTGGGAGACGGTCTGAAAGCTTGAGGCTGTCTGTCCAGCTGAGCTCTGATTGGCTCTCCACTCTGAAGACGATCCCTCCTCTCCTTCATCAGCTCCAGGGCATCGGGACTCTGCTCTGGTAACACCAGGAACTCCTCATCCTCCTCTGATCTCCAGGAAAGGTGAGCACAAGTGAAAACATGTTATGACTGTTAATCAAGACTTGTGTTTGCCATGTTAACTTTTTTTTATTTTTTTTTTTATTGATCTGTTGACTGTGATATATCAGTGAAAAACCACTGGCCAGTGCACAGAAAACAGCTTACGGGTATTTTTCAAAAGCATCAGGATTAATTTTTAATTTACCTTGACCCTCTACAGCAAACATAACGCTTATGAAGCCCAGGGCCTGCAGGAACTCTCTACTGCCCTCCACAGAACGCACTTTCTCCTGATACAGAACAAAAAGGAAGAATGAACTAAAAGAAATGCAAAACTCTTTCTCCTCAAAGGGATTCCATAAAATCTGAGTCTCTAGTTACTTACACACCTGAAACACCTTGTTGCTGAGTTTAATCTTCCTGTATTTCTCCTCTGTGGGACACTTACATATATTTTCCACATACCTGTTGAAAAAACAATGAACAAATGTGAAATAACAGGATAATTTTAAAATATTAAGTTAATGAATAAATTTAATTCTGAGAGAATAGTTAAAAAAAAAAAAAACAGCTCAAAAATTAAAGTCAATCTTAGTTGAACATAATCTTTCATCTGTCATTAGTATCATTGTCAATTACTGCCAAGTGTCTTACTTGCTTATGATGTCGACAGCAGTCTTCACTTTCTCTTTGTCTTTGTTAAATGTGTGGATCATCATAACAGAGGCCTCAACTGCATCCTCCTCAAACCTCTGGCAGTGAAACAGAGTACATGTTTTATCAACAGTACAAGCTAGGATATAATTTAATCCCATTCAAATCACAGTATTACGCTGCAAGCGCATTCCAATTCAAGCTAAAACAAGAACAAGTGACGATATCTTCGGACGTACCATTAAAATGGCCTCTTTAATGTGTACTTCCCTCTCACTCTTAGTTAAAGTGGCTCCAGTTAGCGGACAGGTGAAATACACACCTGACACTGAGAGACAGGCGGGATCTTTCACTGGCACGTGGGATCCCTGTAAAGAAAATGTTATTCACTAGTATCATCAGACTAAATACTTGTCACTGTAGGAATATAATCTTGAAGGTGACACTTCAGAAAGCTTGATTTAACCGAACAAATCGGTATATTACTTACCTCTGCTGTAGCTGCCTTATCTTTTTCAGCCAGTGCAGCCGCCTCTGCCTCCAGTTCCCTTTTAACTATGAGCAAATGCAGAAAATCATGCCATTATTTGTCCTTTCTAGTGGTCAGTGTATTTAGTATAACCAAAATATCATCAGTTTCATTAAAAAAGTGTGATTCTTTGGTCAAACTCTTATCTTGCAGTCAAACTATAGACTATAACCATTACCTACGAAGACATTCAAATGCCATCTGCTCATTAAATACTATAGTTCAACAGCTATATCCACTTTCCATAGATTTCATGGTTTGGGGATCTTACCTTAAAATATCAAACACATAGAATAAAAGGAAAAACCTCTACACTTTTGCAGCTTTTGCCATCAGCAAGGTAGCAAACAAAATGTGGCCTGATCATATAAGCACTAAGTAAAACATAAGACCTTCAATATCAGGAATGCACCAATTTGTTTTTTTAAGCCATTTGTTTTCAGCAAGTTGTCCTGAATGTGCAGAGAATTATAACATGTATTTTCTACGAAGCACATTCATCCCTTTGCCCTGATCTGAGTAACAGCCCCACATTTACATGTAATGACTTAAAAATAGCAACATTACTCAAAGCATGTTTGGTATCAGACACCACCCAGAGTGATTCATTACAAAAACTTGTGCATCACTGCAAATATGTGTGTTTACGTGTCTCACCCTGATTCCTAATGGCGTCCTGGGAGGTGTGGACCTTTGGCCGGGACTGCTGTTCAATCCTGGCCAGAGCTGCGGCTCCAGCCCTCTGTGCTCCTTCACTGGGAGCATGGCGGTTATGTTTGGCACTGGAGCTGCTCTGCAAAGCCTCAGGTTTGGTACTGTGGGGTTATGAGCAAAGAAAAGCCAAGTGAGGAGACATGTTACGACTTCACGTTAGCCCTAAAATCTCCCACTCATGAACTGAAGCTAACCCAAGCTATGTCACCGACAGCAAGCCCTCTATTTAACGAGCAGTTAAATCCTGGGTGGTTTAACAAACACTGCGAGTAGAAGTTTCTTTACATTGCTTAAACCATTGACTAAATAATCTTGTTCAAGGATTAACTGTTAGCTGCTCTGAAATTAGATGGACGCCTCCCACTGTGCTGAGTATTATATAATCTGTTGGCGCACAGTGTCAGACGATAAACGCTATCTAACAAACTGCGAAAGACCATTAATGAACATTGTTCTAGTGAGCTTTACGACATGCTTATAACAACCCAGTAATAATTTATGACTAGCTATCAGCTAACTCAATTTTGCACAGCGTTAGTCAGCTAGCTGAGTGGCTAGCTGAAGTTAGCGCTGTAGCAGCTGAGAAAAGTTTGCCATTTGCCTGGTATCTTGTGTTAGCTTCTTTCCAGGTCCCGCGGATTTAAATTTAATGTCTTTCTTAATGTCATCCAAAAACTTCTTCATTTCCGTTAGCTATCTGTGAAAATATGGCCGTAGAGACAGAGCACCCAGCCACTTAGCTAAGGGGAAGAGGACCAAAACAAAATTGCTTCTGCTGACTGAGAAACTGCTTCCGCCTCCAAAATTGGTCGTGTCGCCGCCTTGTGGCTGAGTTGAACACTGAAGAATAAAACGGACATAAGTGCAGTAATTGTGCTGCTTATGTTGTATAAAACATTTCTGGTTGGGATAGTGTGGGAAATAACTTAGATGCAAAGACCAAAGATCTGTGAGGAAGCATGAGTGACACAAGAAGGCCCAATCCCAATGTCCACCCTCACAGACTCACAGACTCACAGACTCTGACTTTCTCAAATAAATTGAAAGGGCAAATCTCAGCTTTGATCAATTTCAATGATCAAAAAGGCCAAATTGAGAACAATAACTGATGATATGACATAAAGTAAGAGAAGCACCTGCACAAAAAGTAATAAAACAATCATGGAGATGTAGTTGAACGGTTTATCTAACACTTGCTTTGAAGACTAATAGTTATTATGGGGAGTTGGCCTGTCAGTTAAGGACCTTGACAGAGGAGCTTAAGTGAAACCCAAAAGGTGGAAAAAAAAACCCAGCATATATTATAAAAAGACAAACACTGATTTTTTTTCAGCAGTAACTCAGCAAGAAATCAGCAAATCAGCAAATCATGTTTCCAAACAGTTCAGAATTTATATGAGAGAGAAGGAGCAAAAAAAGAGGAAATGTACAAAAATACTTGAGTAAATGTTACTTGTCACCTCTGTATATTGACATTAAGCTTCTTTGACAAGGAATTTTCCAAATTTATCCAGAGTTTCTCGGTTTGTTTTCTGACATAATTCTTTGCGACATTGAAAATTTTAAGATTTACGAGGAGCACTTAAAAGCAGCACTCCTGCTGGCCGCACACACACACACACACACACTCTCTCACGGCGCCGCCGTTAGTGCCACGTCAAACGTGACGTAGCCGGAGGTGTAGTCCGGGTGGGAGGTGCTGTGACTGCCAGCACAAAAAGTCATACAGCCTCTGGCTTTAATGGTCTTCAAACACAGAGGAGTCCTCGTGAGAGGTGAGAGTTTAATATTGAATTCATCATATCTTTTCTGTTTTCACTCAGCTGACAGTTAGCCGGATAGCTGCTAGCTAGTGTCTGCTCGGCTCTGGTTGTTGCCTCTGTGACTCGTGTGTTGCTGCTCCTGCTGAAGACAGAGGCTAACCACGGTGACTGATACATGTAACTTAGCTTTACGATACACAGCATAAGTCTTATTCTGGATAGTAGAGTTTAGTAAACGGTCTATTTCTTTACACTACGGTACTTCTGAATATTTTCCTGTTGCGTGTTAAACGAGGCATGCCTGCTCTGTTTTGGTGAGGAGAATAGCCCTAACTTCAAAATCCTGTGGAAGACTTGTCAACCCCTCCTGGAAACGTAAAATGTGGACCTTTTATCTTAGATCAGAATTATGTCATGCTTATGTGACAGCAATCTCTTTCAAGTAAATCTTTAGGCGTATATGACTACAGTCTTCAGCATCCAGTTCATTACAGTGGTTACTTCAGTCATGGTTTTACTGATGCTCACCATTGTAATTGTTGTTGCATTATAATGTACGTGGTTGTGCCAGTCTTACCAGTTGTAGAAAATGCTAAGGTTATGAGTCAAATCTTCACCTTCATACAACTTCATCTTCCTTCACTATGGCCAGGTGCCAGATGTGTAACTCTGGCAAGGGAATACCAAATTCCTTTCATTCTGACTGAACGTATCTAGTTTCCTCTCCCTTAGTATAATCAAATTTAATTGAAAGAAATATTAGAACCATCCTTAAAAACCCAACTCATGTGTGTAATGAATTTGTCTTCATGTCAAGTAATTTCCTAAATTTCCAGAAACATACCCGAGGTGATCTCAGTGATTGTGGCCTGCTTACCACTCATCCCATGTTTTCATCTGTGTTTCAGTGTGACAGAGTTAATCAAAAGCACTGTTGATCATGGACCTCAGCGCCAGCGGACTCACCCAGAGGTTGGCTGAAGCCGGCCAGTCTCACCTCCTACAGTTCTGGAGTGAGCTGAGCCCTAAGGAGCAGGCCGACTTGACCCACGACATGCAGGGGATGGACTTTAATGAGATCAGTGGATTCTTCAAAAACGCCATGGAGACATCCAGCAGCAGCAAACATGACAAGATGGATGCCCGCATGGAGCCAGTGCCCCGGGAGGTGCTAGGGAGTGTGACGAGGGACAGAGAGAGTCTCAAAGACTGGGAACTAGCAGGTGAGCTCCATTGAAAGTGTTTCTGCCTCAAAAATGTTTATTGTGCCCATACCTCTATTTGTCAAAGTGCCACTGTTATAAGGAAACTAAGAGGATTTTATGGCAGTATTTGATTTTTATTGGATTTATAACAATGTCAGTACAATAGAAGAGAGAGAGGTATGAACTATTACCAGTTGTTAAACAAGTAATAGTAAGAAGAAAAGACTTGAGGGCAAAAAGTCCTTCAGAGACTACAGCCTTGCAATTAAGACTTGTTCAAATAGTCACTTATGGCTTACAGGTAAGAGAGAGAAAATAATTCCTGTATCTGCCTGGGAAGCTTTGAGGGGATTAAAACATCACATGCTATGATGTTGAGATGGATCTGTGGGCATTCTGATAATGTGTTAACAATACTTTCAGAGGGATGAGAAGCCCCTTTAATCAAATCTTAGCTCATAGCTTGTTGCAAAGTCCTAGCTGAGTAGCACTAGAAACTCCCCATTTACCCTCCGTGTGGTTGTCTAAACTCACTAACTATCCCCAGTCTAACTCTCCCAGTCTCTGTAGATTTGAAATATGAGTGAGTCAGATTGTGTTGTTGATTATGCTTTTGCGCAATCCCCCTTGCAGTGAGGGTCTGACCATTTAGTGAGTGTGTTGGGTTTTTTTTCCAGAGGGGGGATGACAGTGGAGGTGGGCAGCATAGAACATCTGGTTTTGATCTGGGTCTGACGTAAATAGAGTTGCTGCTTGACCCTTCATGAGGTCACCCTGCTTTGTTGGGCCCAAATCTGTGTGCAGGGTGTGGTGTGTGTTGTGTGTGTGTCTGTGTGTGTGGGAGAGTAGTCAAAGTCTAGCAGTCCTGCCCAGTACAAGGGTATAAACCTTGTCTTTTGGCACCCACAAGTATAAAGAGTGCATATATTAAGTCACATATCAGCAGTTTATGTAAGATAAAACCACTGAACCAGTTGAACAGTTCAGGGCTAATTTAATATATCATATTGCCAGAGTCCAGTAGGACTAGACTAGTCATAAAATGTTGAGCGATGGCTTTAATGATATCATCAATAATTTTTATCAGCATCGTTTGTGGTTTGTTATACAAGTTTGTTATTATTTTTTCTAAGATGTTCTTACAAAGGTAATAAGAATGCACTATGGCCATCACTAGAGATTAGATACTGTGCTAGTAAATTGGGATTGTACACCATCATATCAATACGTGAACAGAGATATGTTTCACTGTCTCAAATAGACTTTAAAGGACTTGTATTCAATCAGACCTTAATGCGACTATTTATGACTGTTCAAACTGTTCTGTGCCCCTTCAGGTCTTCAATGCATCTCTCAGAGCAAAGTGGCGGTCCTGCTGCTGGCTGGCGGCCAAGGTACCAGACTGGGGGTCTCTTACCCCAAAGGCATGTATGACGTGGGGCTGCCATCCCACAAAACCCTCTTTCAGATCCAGGCTGAACGCATTCTGAAGCTACAACAGCTGGCTGAGCAGAAGCACAAAATCAAGTGCTGTATTCCCTGGTAAGAAACCATGTTATGCTTTAGCAGGGTATTTAGGAAGAGATGATGACTAAGCTGTTTTAGTTACAATGTCAGTTGAATCTGCTGCTTTATTTGAGAAAAATAAACAGAGATATGCTACAAACACTATCTCCATATTTGCAATTAAAGCCAATAACATTTGTCCCAGTTGTGTTTGCACATTGACTTACTGGGTCAAATCACTGTGAGCATCAAAGGAATCTCAATTAAGGAAGTTGTGTTACTGGAAAAGGATTAGTTCCCTGTGGAGCAGGGAAATTTTGAAAGATAGAGATACCGGGAAGGCAGTGGAGTGCATAAAGTCTTTATAACACTGTAGTAAGGTCAAATGAACAATGAAGTTTATGTCAGAAATGGCAGAATGACATATCTCTCAGCAAGTCTGTTTTTGTAAAGGAGGTTGTTATTTTTTTATTGTCTGTCATGTACTTGAACTTTTATGCCCCTGGCTTGGGGTGACGTCAGCTTAGCTGTAAGTCTTGTTTTGTGAACGGTCTTTTATGTAATTGAAATGGTCTTCCTACGTTTATATCCCCCTTTTCCTTCAGATACCTGTTTTAAAGTTGTGTAAATTATATAAAATAGAAAGGAAAACAAATAATGTGAGAATCAGGACTAAGTTCCTTTTCCGTTGCCTTCAGGTACATCATGACCAGCGGGAGGACGATGGAGTCAACAAGGGAATTCTTCTCACGTCATAGCTACTTTGGCTTGGACAAAAACAACATCATCTTCTTTCAGCAGGGCATGCTTCCAGCCATGGACTACAGTGGCAAGATCATCCTGGAGAACAAAGGAAAGCTCTCCATGGCCCCTGGTAAGCTCCCTCAGGATTTGTGATTTTTTTTTTTTATATAGTGCTTTCTAGTGTGAGACTGTCTTATTTATCAGTTCTCATGTTTCAAACCAGTCTGTCTGTGCTTGTATTTCAGATGGGAATGGGGGTCTTTACAGAGCTCTGGGGAATCAGGGCATCATGGAGGACATGGAGCAGAGGGGGATTGCGTTCATCCATGTGTATTGTGTAGATAACATCCTGGTCAAAGTGGCAGACCCCTCCTTTGTTGGTTTCTGTGTGGAGAAGGGAGCGGACTGTGGAGCTAAGGTTGGTCACCCCTCCTGCTCTTTCTGTCTGTAGCTGTCTTTTTTTCCCACCTGATTTGATGAATTGCAGCACTAATTACTGTAGGTCTGAAACTTAATTATCTGTGATTGAGGTCCAATTTCTTTCAATTTTGAAAATAGTATTTTTGTGACTACTATGGTCTTTAGGTGTGTTTCACATGGCAGTAAAAGTCTCTATCATCAGATGCTTCATTTTAAGAAAAGCAAGATTAACAAAGGTTGACACAGTAGCAGACTTATCATATTCCTGCCATAAAGTTGCTTGATACAATGAACTCACTCCACTGATACACTGATAAACTGAGACTTGTCTTTTATCAGACCAGGAAGTTATAATAACATTGCAGGTATGCACGCAATAAGGTTTAAGGTTAAAAAAAACATCCATATTAGTCACTGACATACTTAAGTGTGTTGTAAGTGGAGAAGAACTTTACAAGGAAACAAACTACTTCAGCAGTCAAACCTAATTGCAGGCTGCATGTGATCCAGTCTGATCAGTCGGTCAACATTTTAAATTCCAGGACGTTTGGTTTGCGGATGTAGATCAGTATCTTTGGAGTGTGTGGCAGTCTTGTTTCAAAGGGTGTGGTCAGTTTGCTGTCAAGCGTCTACACAGCCGCACTTTCTGCAGCTCACCACTGGGTGGCGATACAGGCTACTTTGTCGCCTCCTGTAGTCTTTTGAGCATTAAATTCATTACAGCTTTCTAGGAAATTTGAGGCTTGAGCCCAGAATCTTCCTCCACTTTTCATCATGGTCTCAGATAACATGGGTGTTTTTGAGAAGATGACACTTTTTCCTAAACAGTTGCTTTGGACAGAGGGTGCTCTCATTTTGGGGAAGGAAAAGGGTTTTTCAGGGTATAGTAGTTGTACTGGAAACCTTTCCACTAGCAAATAAACAGTCTTCATGGTTAATTGTTTTAACTTTTCTTAGTTTTTTTCATAATCTTATTTTTGTCTGGCTAGTAACAGTTATCAGTACAGCTAACATACTGAACAGGAAGCGACTCACAGAACAGGTCCATCAGTTTGAGATAAGTTTGAGATAAGGGTCGATGGAAACTCACAAAACTAGTTGTGAGTTTTGTCCTTTGTAGTTACAGTGATTTGGCCTCTGTTATATACTTAATTAGTCAAGAAAGACAGTGGTTCTATGGGCATAATAAAGGGAAAAAGGAGAGATAAAACATGAATAAAGAACAATTGAAAA
This sequence comes from Seriola lalandi dorsalis, assembly GCF_002814215.2. Lineage (NCBI taxonomy): Eukaryota > Metazoa > Chordata > Actinopteri > Carangiformes > Carangidae > Seriola > Seriola lalandi. Next base: position 347,910 of record NW_019524797.1, read on the forward strand.
TGCACTGAGACATTTTATGTTATACAATTTATAGAGTATAAAGCAACATGATATAGAAGTACTGCATGTGATACTGTTGTTCTGGTAGGCGTTGTTGAAGCCCAAAGGACAACACTTATTGAAAGCTTAAGGGACCAGACTTAAACAAGATTAGAAAAATTGTTGAACTTGTGCAGAGTAGTTGAGTCAATTCTGCAAAAAATGCACTGGGTGATACTGTAAGTTACTTGTTGGCTGGCTTATGGAGCACTGAGTGGCTTGTTGCTATTGACGTCAGTTTGGTCTCCTGTTGTAAAAGTTGTTTGAGTTGTTGTTGCTAAGGTCACCACTGGTAGGAGATGCAATTAACAATAGACAATAAACCAGAAAGAGCAATTTGCAAGCATTAGGAAACGTGCCTTTGTTGACTCATAACCAAATGAGCAATTGCACGTAGGCATAAGGACCAAAAAAGTCCAAATATGTTGTTCAATATCTCCTGCTGGGGAAAAAGGATGTGGCATTTGTGACTAACCACTGCTGTCAGGCTCTCCATAGGTTTTGAAATAAATTTCCATACCATGGCAACTCCGTCAAAATACCTAATCAAGTTTCCTGGTTTTCTTAGTTCTTCTTATCACAGTTTTGCCCCCTTGTCTTTTTTAAAATCACGTTAGTCAGGTCATGTTTCTGTTGGATATGCAGAGAGATCCCTGTGTCTGAACTTCTTGTAAGTCAGACTGGATGTGTCTAAGCACGATATTTCATTGCAGTACCACAATGAAAACAATTTTTTTATCATATTTTCCAGCTAACACAGAATAGATTGAAATATTGAACTGAGGATCATCCAGACCCTGCTCCTGCTTGACATTATGAATTGTGCGGTGGAGCAGAGATGGAAGGATCAGATCAGAGCAGAGTCCCACCCTCCCATCATAAATTACTAAGCTCCACTACAGTTCATGTGGCTTCACCACCACCTCCTACCCCTCACCCCACCCTGCTCACCAAACCCCTCATCAGGACTCCACTCTGTAATTAGGAACCAACAGATGGGGAGAGGGTTTTTTTCATTTACTGCAAGCTTCAACTTACTGGCTGTAGAAAGTGGAAGGTTTTAAAGAGCAAAGTCCTATTTTAATGAAGTAGTTACTCGTGTAAATAGTTCAGTTCTCCTCCTTGTAGCTACAGTTTTTTTTTTTTTGTTCAACGAGTTACAAATTTCTTCTTGTGACTTAAATTTTCCAGGTGGTGGAGAAAACCAATCCAACAGAGGCGGTGGGTGTGGTCTGCAAGGTGGATGGGCGTTACCAGGTGGTGGAGTACAGCGAGATCACCCTAGCAACTGCCGAGAAGCGGAGTGATGATGGTCGGCTGATGTTCAACGCAGGAAACGTGGCCAATCACTTCTTCAGCTTTCCCTTCCTCAGAGACGTAGTACAGTAAGACAAATGCTTACTGAACATTTTTCTGTGGTTCTGGTTGCCTCTGGCATCAAGAGTAACTCAACATCATTATACAGTGAATGTGCAGCCAACTCTTTTTAAAAAAAAAAATAAAAGTTTTTATTTAAATCCATCAGGAAGTACGAGCCGAAGCTGCAGCACCACGTGGCCCAGAAGAAGATCCCATATGTGGATGCTCAGGGTCAACTAATCAAACCAGACAAGCCAAATGGGATTAAAATGGAAAAGTTCGTCTTTGACATCTTCCAGTTTGCCAAGTGAGTTGCAGTGCATTTTTTCCACAGAGGGCACAGAGTGTGTGTGTGACGGTGTCAGCCGATGGCATCATACCACAAACTAAAAGCTCTTAAAGTAATAAGAATACAATGAATATCTTATGCTCCTTTTGAAAGGTGACTGAGTTGCATTATGTTCTGCTGGCCTCCGAGCTCGGGGTTTGACTGGTCCTTGATCCGTCCTTCCCTGCATGAACCAACCCCCTTTTTCCAGTCCCGATCTCTATCCATCAGCCTCAGTCATGCCATTGCTCCGAGGTCTGGTCCAGCAGATCGGGCCTGCCAAGCTCTCTGCAGGAGGACGGAGGTTTATGAGCTGTTCACTCATTCCACCTCCTCCAATGTTACATGACATCATCTTTGAGTCACGCCACTGCTAATAGAACTTTACATCTAATGAAAGGATTCCTGTAATGATTGACTGATGGAAAAACACTGCAGACATGTCCAGCTTCCTTCGAGGTTTATTCGCCATATTTCAAAGTAGCAAAGATGAGAAATAGTTTTTTGGTGTTGCTGAGGAGATGGATTACAGTTGTGCCCAGACTGGCAGCTCTAGCAGAATCCAGATGGGCTGACTCACTTTGCAGCCTGATTTTAAAAAGGTCCTACTGTTTTCTGTTCTTTCTCAGTACTGTTTGGTCTAGGCTCTCATAGTCTTTTTGTGTGGCCACATGTGCCATATATTATGTGTGTCTTAGTCACAAGGCTTTCCACATTTGGTTGCTGTTCAACGGCAAAGTTTTGATAATGCTTATTTTATTAACTTCAACTATGTAATGCATCCTTTCTGACTCTTTATTGTGTAACAAGGCACGTGGCCTGATTAAGTGCTCCCGGGTGCAGTGCAGCCACACGCAGCATTGCAGGATCATGTGACGCACACTGGCGCAGAAAAACATTTCCCCATACACAATCATTACAAAAGAAAGGTGTCAAGTGCCTAGGTGATGAGTCCATTAACCTGTGGAACCGTGTGTCCTCAAAATGTCAACTTTTCATGAGTTACGTGGTTTTTTAAATGGTTTGTTAAACATAAGAGGTCTTCTCAACCTACAAAGCAACACTTAATCTTTTGTTTTTTATATAAAAAAAATAACATTTTTTTAAATCACCATGTAGATTACAGGAAAGAAACAAAGTACACAATTCATATCAACCATCTGCTGTGATGACAGTGCAGGCTAGGGCAGCAAATAACAATTTTTGCACAATAAATATTTGATTGTTTTTTTTCCAATTAATTTATCAATATAAACCTATAAAATGTCAGAAAACAGTTAAATATGCCTGTCACAAACGGTCTATAATGGTATAACGATTTATGATTATATAAAACAGAGAAAAGCAACAAATCTTACATTTGACAAGCTGTTTACAACGATAATATTATGTAGCTTGTCATTCCGGTACTCGGTGCTCTTTGCTGACGCTCTTTGCCCATGTGCTGATGTGATGCTGTGTGTTTCCAACAGGACGTTTGTTGTGTATGAAGTGCTGAGGGAGGACGAGTTCTCCCCGCTGAAGAATGCAGACAGTCAGGACGGAAAGGACACACCCACCACAGCCAGACACGCCCTCATGTCCCTCCACCACCGCTGGGTGCTCAATGCTGGTGGCCACTTCATCGACGAGAATGGCAGACGCGTGCCTGCCATACCCAGGTGACCACAGCCAGCCGGCTAAAATACACCATCATGCATGTCATGTCATGTCACTTCACAAGACAAACACTCTCCATGTTTAGCATGAAAACAGAAGTGGGTTCCCACCTTCCAAACACTCCCCACATGTTGTGTACAAACTACATGCATTGGCTCTTTTTGTTTTGTTTGTATTAGAAACATCATATTCTTTTAGCTTCACACTCTCACTTCCCCTTCTCTCATGCTTGGTCTTGCTCCTGTGTGTCCCGTGCAATGTTTCCAGAGACGGAGCGGCAGGCAGTGTCACAGATGATGGCAACAGAAAGTAATTATCCCCCTGCAGTACTGAGTGCATGGTGATGGGGTTTTGGCTTTCTTTCCCTCTCTCTCATATTTGTTAACACTACTTCTGATCCTCGACGCCCACTTTCCTTCATTACCACTGAAAAAAGGAATCCATGTGGACACATGCAGGGCGGCAGCCATTTTTCTGTCTGTCTTACAGTCAGCTGTGATGAAGGAAATGACAGCGAGGATCAGTTTAGATGACTGAAAACGCAGTGCTCTTAGTGTCCTGGTCAGATGATGTACAGTCATAATGATCTGCTGACAGATCATTTCCCCCTCAGATGGTTGCTACTAATGCATATAATGTATTGCATGCTGGGTAATGGGCTCCAGTCGCACTGTATAACAAACAGCAACAACTCTGTTGCAATAGGTGATGGACCTGTGGATTCGTGCGTGAAATAGTTACGACAAGGGCAGCCGATCTTTGCCTGCTAGTTTGCCTTTGAGTTTAAATCCACCTGCTTGTTTTAAAACTGAAACAAATGTGCATGTGCTTCAGCAACATTCGTGGCGCCCATGAATGTTATTCAGGCTCTTAAAAGGTGTGCTTCTTCCCTAATCATTCAGCTTTTCCTTTATTCTCATGATACAGCTGTGTGGACAGCTGCTCAGCAGAACACCTGAAACACCTGATGTGTGATTAGTGATTGTTGTCTGTAATGATTATCTAGAAATAAACAATCTGAGTGACAGTAATGTGGCGCCAAGTTCCTCCAGTTCGTCAAAAGCACTGGGTGGAGATGCATACGCATGAACTGTCATTCTTCTGTTTTCTTCTAGAGGAAGTCTGTTACGGGTCAGAAGACTAATCACTGGTCTTGTTTGAGAATGATGAAGCTCTGATTCTCTGCCTTTGAACTCTAATCACAAGCCACGGTAGAAGAACAGCTGTGTCAAGGACTCAGCTGCTTCTCTCGCTACAGTCCCTCTAGTTTTTTCAGTAGACAATCACTCATTCTGTTTCTTTTTATCTTCCGATCTTCCCCGAATTTGTCCTTTCTAACGCAGCCTGAAGGATGGAACAGACCTGCCAATCAAATGTGAGATCTCCCCTCGGGTGTCCTACGGGGGAGAGGTAAGGAGGCAATGCCTAATGTAGTAAAAGATGTTGTTCTGCTCCCGCTGTTAACCTGAAATAATCAGTCTGTACACCCACTACCAATGACCTGATGGTGTCTGTAATTCTTTAAGGGTCTTGAAGAGTTGGTGAAGGGACGAGAGTTTCATCCAACCCTGATGATCGACGAGCGTGGAGTCCACGAGCTGGTGAAGAACGGAGTTTAGACAATGAAAGAGAGAGTGAGAGAGAGAGAGAGAGAGAGAGAGAGAGGGACAACCCAAAGATCTACCTCCCTTTGTCTCTTAACGTTTGTAGGGAGAAACTGTGATATCAGCGCTGTGCAATAACAAGTGTCATGTGCATGTGTTCAAGACAGGTTGTTCTGTCCGAAATGAATGAACGAGGAAGTGTATCGTTTACTTTTCAGCGCAAGTTTTCTTTACTTTGTCTGTCGATGTCATTCATAGTTAATATTTGTTTCGAAGAGCACTTGAACACAGCATGAGATGAAGGACGAAATCCCTACTGACTGGGTGAAGCAGTCTTAAGGTGCATCTATTTATTTTCCTTATGAGACTTATTTTTATATGTACTGATAGATGCTTTATAGGTGGGAATTACCATCTACTCATTTTACCTGATTTTTATACGGTATTGGACTGAGATAAAAAGATCAGTACTCTGTTTCTTACTAGCATGTTATCAAGGTACATGGTATGGACTGTGGGGGGTATTTATAATATTTGCTTCTTTTCTGCTTGTAATCATGGAAGGTTAGATGTTATTTAGCTTTAAGATAAGCTATGATTTCTATCATCTTTATTAAAGAAATCTCCTGCTTGAAAAAACCTATGAATGTGTTGTCTTGTGTGAGAGTGCGTGTTCTGTACAAATACGCCTACAATATGTGAATGTGTGAGTTTCACTTGCCAGTGTCTGCAGGGTGTGCTTTTTGCATTATAGCTCCTGGTGTCTTGAATCAGAGTTTCCAGCACATGGTTTATGTTTAAGATGGGCCAGAGCATGCAATGCTGTTGCAGCTATTCAGGAAATATTCTTTGTGGCTCCTTTGTGACTCGTTTTCTTTCTTACTCTCCAGCTCTGTTACTGCATTATGATGTGAAAGACTGCAGTATGTTTACTTTAGCAGAAAAACACCTACTTTCATGGTGTCCTAGTTTGTACACAGATCTCTGTTCAGATGCTTTAAAAACATTTATGAAACCCAAATATGAAGTTCTACTCCAGAGATATTTTTTTAAATGTCTAACAAGACAGCTATGCTTTTAGCTAAATGCTAACACTAGCATGGCTGCATGCTCTCAATGACGATGTTAACTTGCTGATGTTTAGCAGGTGTAATGTTTATTTTCTAAGCAAACTTACAGATTAAAGTATTAACCTGATGATGACGCTAGATGAAAAGTCATATAAATGTCCATAGGTGTCGAGACATTTAATGCAATGTCAACCTTGTGGTGGCGCAAGTGGAAAAGTCAGCACTAAACTCATCAGGATTCTTCCTCTGGGTACTTTGAATGTCAATATAAAATTTCATGGTAATCCATCAAATAGTTTAGATATTTCAATCTGGAGCAGTGGTGGACTGACTGACTGATCAACGTTGCTATCCCTAGATCGCTGGCATGGCTAAAAATGTACAAAAGCAGCTGAAAAAAAAAAAAAAAAAATCAAAAATATCCATTCAAGTAGACAATAAAATCCTAAACTTTTCCAGCCATTGTGGTCCACTTTGCTGCAGGATAGTACGTGTCCCTCATCAGGAAACACTACACACCAAGAAACCAGAAAGACCTGAAGTCACTATGTCTTTTATATGAAACGTTTACACTTCCAAATAATCGTCTAATTTCTTTAGTCTGGTCAAATGGTTCAGGCGACATCAGCAGTAAAACACACATTTTATGACGTGAGTAGAATTCAACCTCTCTGACACTTGACTCACACTTTTCATGGATCTGGTTTGGCTATTAAGGCAGTGACGAACTGCAGTGTTTGCGCCACTGAGTTTAATACAAAAGGTGATTTTTTTTGTGTACTTGGAGCACAAGTACAGGGTTTTATTTTATATGATCAAACGCAACAGGAGTCCAGTATGATTTTATACTAAAATCATGTATTTACAGCATTTTAAACTTAAAATACAGACTTGATGTGAAACCGTCTGAGACAGTAGCAACAAAAAACTCCCATAAATCTGTTATAAAATGACAGAGAAATGACTGCAGAGGATAGCAACACAAACATTACCTTGAGTTATAGTTGCTTCAGCCTCTAGCTGTCAAAAGAAAGACTCTTTTCAGGAGGAAGAAAGCTTTCTGATTGAGTGTTGGATTCGGCCTTAATTGAAACCTTATGTGTGGCATGTGGAATTCTGGGACTTTGGCGCCCTCCCAAGAATCCACAGAATGCAAAGTTTTTTTTTCCTGCCTCTCGCTCTCTCTCTCTCTCTCTCCCCCTCTCTTCCTCTCTCCCTCTCTTTCTCTCTCTCTCTCTCTCTCTCTCTTTTCCTATGTGCAGGGGTGTCTTACATTAGCCCAGTGAGTCCTGGTGAAGGCGCCTGACGGTCAGAGTGAATGAGCGAGCGAGAGAGAGAAGGGCTCGGGTTGTAACGTTCAGCCGTCTGACTCTCACTGGAATAATCTAAAACCATCTCTGAACAAATGGTCTGAAAGGAAAAAAAAAACATCTTAGAAGTAAGTAAGTCGTCCTTTTACATTTTTCACCTTTAACGCTTCATCCTTTTTTTTTGTCTTTGTTTTGACTGTAAAGGTGGAACTTCAAACTGTGATCAGCTTTTTTGAAACGTGTGAATGTGAAAGTTTTCCTTGTAGAATTCCCCTGGTAAAGTCCTACTTGCATGTTTGAACTCACTGTACCTTTTGTGTGAAGCGGCTGCTGTTTGCATGGCAGACTAGAAGAGTGGACAGCAGAGCAAAGCGATGCAGTGCCAGATTCAAACTGCTCTGTGCTCTGCTGCTGCACATCCAGCTGTTTCCAACAGACGCTATCGCACATTGTTTTACTTTGCTGTGGTTGGCTGAAAATGTGATTAAGCCTCATTCCTTCATTTAAACACCTTTTCACTTCAAATAATGATCAGGGAGGAAGAAAAGAGTTGAAATGATGCATGTCTGTCTTTCTAAAAGTCATCAACACTGGAGAGGAAGCAGATCTCTTCAGCTTTTAAACCATTTAGTTTTATTGGGAACATGCATAAAATCTATCATCTTCAGACGTGTTGGAGCTGTAATAATTTAAGTGTAATTTTGTCTGTCTGGACAGTGTTTACTGGCCCATACAAATGACTGTACTGTGCAGAATGGCACCAACTATCCTTTTTTACGAGCGATAAAAAAAAAAGTGTAACTAATATAAAAATTATGTGACTCTTATTTCACTGCCTTGCATCAAGCTCACACACATCTTTGTTTGCTTTATTGTGGTGGGGAGGTTAGAAGAATGTTTTGGAAAAGTTGAACAACTGAGTCTTTATGGTTACTTAGATTCTCTCCGAGTTGACTGTGGTCAGCTGATGAAATGTTAAATGTTCAAGTTACAGCTTTGAAAAAGATTTCTGTCCCTCGAGTTCTCATCCTGCTTTTGTGTCGTGGAGGTGGTGTGTGTGTTCTTTAGTGTTATGTAGGTGTTACGTGGATGGTATGTAGGTATCCTGCTGTGGTATGCGGGTGACAGATGTCCACACAGAGGCCTCTTTTCTACCTCGCTGAAGTTATTTGGTAGGTTAACCCTACACAGAGCGGTTATCTGAAGAGTTAAGAATATGTATGAACTCTCAGCTCTGGCATTGGAAGCAGCAGACTGGTCAATGGATTGATTGTTATGGAGAGGTCAAGATGATCTTAAGGTCATTCTTGGTAGCTCTATGTGTGTGTGTGTGTGTGTGTGTGTGTGTGTGTGTGTGTGTGTGTGTGTGTGTGTGTGTGTGTGTGTGTGTGACGGGGCAGTTTTAAATTGTGCACATGACTGCTTTTTGTTTTCGTTAAGAATATGGCCTTACAGCACATAACAGCTGATGCTGACCTCAAGGCCTTCTTAACACGAGAACTGAAATGATAAGTCAGTTAATCCATTAGTTAGTTGATAATTAATCAATGACAAATTTCAGCGTAAATGTATGTGATTTTGTCGCATATTTGTTGTTTCCTGTTTCTCTAATCTGAGGATTTACTGCTTGCCTCTGTAATACTACTGTATCTGATAACATACAATGGGTAATTACATTGTTACATGTATTATATTTCTTATCTATCTATCATCATCATTATTTATAATCTATAGATTAATTAATGATGTTAGGTGATGGTAGGTGTTTGAGAAAGGTTTACTACACTCAGGCTTTTAACGCTTAAAGGGAAATTCTCCTTGAAAATACAGAAACACTGTTCGAATCCTTTTTTGAATGTTCCATCCACAATGATTAAATGATTACAGAGATTACAGATTAAATTATCCATTTTGCATGCATACAAACTGCTCTGTGGATAACATAGTTTCATCATAGTGTCTATCTTAAACATCAGGGGTTTTTTTATTCTATGATCCAACCCCCCCCCTCTCTAAAGTTCAGCCACTTTCTCTGCACAGTGCCAAATTCTGGAGAAGAAAGTACAAGTCGACAAAGCGAGTTTCAGAAAACAAAAAGTGGCATTACAAAATTTGACCACAACTTAAGTCCTGGAAACACACTGATAACCACAGATTGCCAATTTATGGTGGTGTAAGAGTATCAGGGCTAGGAAAGCTTTATCAGGGTAAATAAGTTCTTTGTCAAAGCAGAATGGAGAAGCCATTGCTCCTGACAGGGAAATATATGAAATGCCTGTGGTGGATGTCAGAGGGGAGTGGTTAATGTACTCATATTCAGTACTTTTTATTTGCTCAGACAGTTGGAAAATAGAGAGGGAGGGAGCTTTCACAGGGGATTTGATCCAAAGCCTTCACTCCATTATGTGGGTGTAATTTTACTCAACTTATACTGAGATGAACACGCACACACAAACAGGGGCAGACAGATAGAACGAGAGAGAGAGTACAGATGGAACCACATTAGGAGTGTGTTATCACTGCATCTTTCTAACATGTCATTTCAATTAGTAGCCCTCCAGTCTACAGCCTGGAGGCTGACTGACATCCTCACATACAGACCTTAAACACACGCCACAGCAAAGGCTGTAATTTCAACCCCACATTCAAAGTACTGCACGGGAGGCACCCGCTGCTTACTTAGCGTAGCTGTAACTCGACACTGACGTTGTTTGATTGGAAGTGTTTTCAAATCAATGCTTCTGGCAAGAGAAAACCAGCTGTGTGCTCTCTCTAGCTGAGGTGCTTACTGTAATTTGGTATAAATAGCGGCATTTCAGGGAACATCGTCCCCTAAAATACTGCACTGTTGACTTTGCATCCCGCACATGCTTGAACTTCAACCCTGCCCAAACCAGCACATCACTCATCACCTACCGTTTGACGGGGATTAGGTTACATGAAGCCTAAAGAACACTGAGCATCTGTCCCTCGTATTTCTGAGTTTCATTTACTTGTTTGTCTCCGACTTGAGGTCCACTTCTTAAACCAGAGGTGATTTAGCTCTAGTTACAGGAAATACAACAAATTCAATTGCTTCTGTGATATTTTGCAATAATTAATGCAGTGAATATAAGGTTGCCTCTCACAGAGAAGGCTGCTTGAACCGACATATGGTCATCGGTCTTATTCTAAACACAGATCGATCTCCAAACCAAATGATTATCTAGGAGCAAAAAGATAGATGCACACATACAGTAACACTCAGTAGTCACTGTCTAAATCCTTCTCTGTGTTTGCACATGTGGCCTTGGTGTTATTCCTCATTGTATCTCTCCTGTTTACATGTGGCAGCCTCTTTGTGTTTGTCTGATGCTCATTATCAGTCTCTCCACCTCCACTGTCTCAGTTCCCCCTGTCTGTCCTAATTGCAGGCTGTCAGGGAAGATCTGAGGTAATATTTCACCATCAAAAGGACCTCATGACACGCTGCAGACTTCTACTGTGTACAAATGACAGTCAGGGCAGTGAATGAGTTGTCGCTGCTGACGTATCATGCTGTAGGGACAACGCTTTGGTCTTTCAACTAATTTTTATCAGAATGTTTCAGTGTTTTTAATCAAGCGCTTTACTTTTTACTTGTCAGCTGCACTCACTGGTTACTTTGCAGATTTTACACTAAACAACATTTACAAAAATCAGTGCATTGTCATAGTTAAAACCAGTGATCCCCAACCTTTTTATGAAAGTTCAAAAAAAAAAAAAATCAGTTTTTGATTGAGACCTCGCATCATGTTGTCAATGTGTAGCGTAGCTCTACAGAGATGTTTCTCCTATAAACTTTTCAGATTGTTTCATTGTTCAAATTATCCAGTATTCACACACAAAAATAAAAGATTAGATAAAAGTAAAAAGAAAACATATTTGTGGAGCAGAACTTTTTCCTCTTTCCTCTCCCTTTAATCTTCTCACGACCGGTCAGATTTATTTGTGACCCTTTGGAAAGAGCCCAACCCTAGTATATTGTATACAGTATATGAAGTAGCTAAAACTAGCTCCTCCTTACATTCTTGTACATTTACTTAAATCCACCACTGTGTGTTACCTTGTTAGTGTCAGACTTCATTCATTATTTTCCTGCAGAGTGGAGCAGAAAAGAATATGATGTTGTCCTTAGTGAAGGTAACGCTCTTCCCTCACTGGTGAATGTAAGGTGCAATAATCAGTGCTGGTATTTAAGTCGTTATATACTTTGTTTAAAAACTCAGATGTACTTTTCCTGTTGAAATTTAAGAAAGCACTTCCTTGTTGTAGTTGAATGCACAAGTGCTCCTGATTTAAGCGGCGTGCTGGGGATGGACCTTTGCTTTAATGGGGGAAATGGAAAAAAAAAAAAGAGCTTCTTGGCGTGGGCTGCTGTTTTTCCAATCTGACAGTGTAGCTGTAAAGTTCAGGGCCTGGATATTCAATCAAAATGGATTTCCAGTCAAGGATTTTAGGCTACTCTCCTTACATAACAAACACAGGCCTGGTCACTGCACGATAGACACATTGAACAGTTATGAGTCTTTGTTGAAATGTTGCTGGTGGATTCAGCAGGTAGATTAAATACAGTGCTGTCTGTGAGTGTTCATAAGTGAAGTAAGTGGGCCTACAGCTTCTCCTGCAGTTTCTCATTTTCTTCCTCCCTTGTGGCCTCTAAATATCAGCTGGTAGCCTTTACGAGCACCTGCACACCGGCTTGAACAGTTCACGTCCTCAGGCAACGAAAAGTCCCTAATGGCACCATCAGCGAGGTGTTACAGCAGGTGTGCTCCTGCTTGAGCTTGTCTAACCTATAAGTGAAAGAAGTTTCAGGAGCTCCCTTTGCTTTATCACATAGCATATGGGTAGGAGAAAGTCATCACATCGCAGAGAGTGTACAGGAATCACCTGCAGCTCTGTAGCTTAGTGTGACCTATGACCTGCTTGTGACACAGCAGAAGTGGGTACAGAGAGAGAAATATGTCGCAAGATTCACTGGATATAAAGCCATTGATATGAAGAGTATTGCAGCTTGTGAAGCAGCACAGGACCTCAGCTTTTTAACTTTTGGTTTCATATCACTGTAAAACCTTTGCTTATGAAGCAGAGTCTTGTTCTAATCCACTCTATCATAGAGCAGCTCAGATCGGCCGTGTATATCATTACATACATGTGTACGTGTTGTGTGAGGGTGTGTGATATCCTATTATTAACTTCTCCCCAGGGGTCATATCTTACCCAGACAATAGAGGATTGTTTTCTCTTCTAGTCAAGACAATTTAATTAAGCGTGTGTGTGTGTGTGTAAGCCTACATGCACATACATGCGCCTCATTCTCAGATTTTACTGCCATGTGTTTACACGGCTCCACCTGGGTCTGATTGCGAAATGTGATTCGGATTTCATGCATTCCCATAAACATAAAATACCTGTGATTTTACAGTCTTAAGGGAGCACCAAGAGGATGTAATAGGAAGCATATGTGGATGGTTATGGTGCAAAACATATGGGCATACTGTACAGCAGGCCCAGCACCAACAGCGCACATAAACACACACATGCCCATACTGTATATGCGGTTTATAGCTCTAAGGCCTACACGTGATTTCTGGGTTGAAGTAGCAGAGACGAACCTGAGTGAAATGTGATCTGCCAATTTTTAGCAGCTCATACACCATTATTTACTGTTTATTTATAGTAGTTTTTTTTCCGTTATTGGACAGTTGATATTAGAGAGGCAGATGATAGGGGGTTACAGAGTTATGACATGCAACACAGTCCTGCAGCTGGAACTGAAGTAGGTACATTGTGGTTATATGGTTTGGGTATTTACCACCAGGCCACTGGATGTCCTATCATTGGACCAGATAGAGCTAAATGCAAATTTTCATCTGTGCTTCCTTTGACATACTCTCATATAGTACCATTATTGGATTCTTTCCCAAAATGTAGTGAAATATGAGGTAATTAAATTTGTTTGGTGAGTTATTTTTGAAATGGAAACCTTGTGAAATATAATTTAATATATTATTGTGGTGAATCCTAATGACTTTGGTGATCCCCTGACTCCTCCTCTCGAACCAACATGAGCTTCACATTTTGGCTTTGAGTGAAATATCTCAACAGCTGTTTGATGGAGGATTTGTGCAGACGTTCATGTTCCTCTTAGGATTATTTGTAATAACTTTATTGATCCTGCGACTTTTCATCTTGAGTCACCGCCAGCTCATCATTTGTCGTTTGTCCAGTATTTTGGTTTGTGACCAAATACCTGCAAAGCTAATAACATTCCCATCAGCCTCAGCTGTGTTTAGCGCTAATTAGCACATTTTTAGCATGCTAACACAGTAAAGTGAAATGGTGAACATGGTAAACGCTATACCTGCTTACATCAACATGTTAGCTTCATCACTGACATTAGCATTAGCACGCTGACGTTAGCGTTTAGCTAGCTAACTGGTTTGAAACTGCACTGATGGACTTGATAATCTCCTGATTTTCACTGCAGGGTAACAAGGAAAATGCAGAATGATGATGCACTGATTATGATTATAATTTACATTCATTAAGAGCATGAGTAGATGTAAAAGCATGAATACAACAGCTAACATTTTAATGTCAAACTTGCAAATTAACTTAACTTATCACATGAAAGTATTCTAATTACATTTCCCACTTTGATCAATATGAAGTCATACAGATTATCAAAGATTATGACCCGTGTTTGGGATGTGTCATTATGACAGAAGAGATATAACTTTACAAACTTCAGACTTCTGTACCCTCCTCCTTTACCGGCAGCAGATACGGGTCGGTTTTTGGTGGTTGGATGGTGAAATGTTCGGTCGTTCTTGACCCTCTGAACCTCTGCTGGTTGCTTCCTCTTCTGCCGGGGCCCACGTAAAACCCCAAATGTTGACTCTGCTGTGTGTGTGTGTGTTTGTGTGTGTGTGTGTGTGTGTGTGTGTGTGTGTGTGTGTGTGTGTGTGTGTGTGTGTGTGAGAGAGAGACAGAGGCAGAGAACAGAGCCAAGTAAACCTGTGTGTTGACTTTACAGACTTTTCCCAGGGTGCAGGACCTGGTGGTACACCAATGTTACTCTGTGTGCTGCGCTCGACCCTCCCACGAAAATCTAATTATTCATACAAACAAGAAAGTCTGGGAATCAAACAAGTAAAACTGCTGTCCTGTTTGCAATATAAGCGTTCTGCAGGGGGACGAGTGTGATTCAAGTTTCATGGGATGTGGGACGAGTAACCGTAGAGGTGGATGTTGGTGTGTGAAGTCTTCATATTTGTTAAAGTGGCTAGAATAGTTAGTTAGTTGAATTGTAATAATTAGGGAGCTCAGCAGTGAATCTCTAACGCATCGTCCCTCGGATTAAAAAATGTAGGTAAAATGTGTGTTTCTTGGTTGAGCTCTGTGTGAGTTTGTGGGTTTCTGAGGGGAATATCTGTCCTTCACCATTTCCTGGACTAGCCAAGAGAGAGATGATATTTATGGGGCACAGACTTTTTTTTCCCCCAGGAGCAGAAATTCAAGTCAATAGTCGTTCTATTCAGGAACGTTCAGCTCCCAGTTGATACAATAAACTCTGCTTGCTGCCTAATAACATGTGGTGTTTACACTAAGCTGCTTGAATTCAAACGAAGGTTCAGTCAGAGTGATTAAAGTGTGTTCTTTCGTCTGAATGGTGCTGTGATTGAGTGCTTTAGCTGCAGATATCTTTGACTATATCTGGACACAGATATTACTGTGAGTAACTGGCATGTGAGACATTGTGAATTAATGTGAAATGACATCCCATAACTCCGACTGGTACAGATGATACAATAATTTGCCACCACATTCAGGTACATTTACCACATATGGGTTTGTTTTCATGCTGAAACATGCTGGTTTGAAAAGATTTTCAGATATAGAAAAGTAGGTCTAACTGTAGATGATTAATGCAGGTATGCTCAAACACATTTCACCATTCATTTTGACTCTACATGTATTTTTAGAAATGTACGCACACACACACACACACACACACACACACACACACACACGCACACACACACACACACACACACACACGTTACCCATTTAAACTCATATTGCCAAATACACACAAATTAAAGTTTAAATGGAATATAAAACAAACATATTTTACTTTAATTATCCAAATATGGGATTACTAATGGGACCTGTGGAGCTGGTGTCTTGGGGTCTGTGGTCAGTCAGACCCCTGGTGGTCAAAGTTTCCTGAGCTCAGTTAATGTGTGCGTACAGTTAACATTTGAATCTGTGAGACTAAATGGTACATAATGTGAAATTAATTCAGAAATATTATTTATAGGGCCTTTGGGGCCCCAAGCTTGTGTAATAATGTATCAGTCGTTTTAAATCATACACACATTAGCAAAACAATTCTATTATGTTTTAGAAATATTTCCCATCCTGGCATCAATAGGCAGCTGTACTATGAACACAGATTGAGCTTTGAATATATTAGACATAACACCAATGTGTGCTGTCCCAAAGAAGACACAAACATGTGGTAAAAAAAAAAAAAAAAAAAAAAAAAAAAAAAAAAGCCTCCTCAATTATGTGTTAGTAAAGTTATATAATATCCTGATATTGCGTTTGGAGGGACTGGACACACGGGTCCCCTCACCACACGGGTGACTAAAAATACTTCACTGAGGGACAGAGCAGTCTCCTGGAGTAGGAATATATGAGGCCAGTTTTCCTTTAGGAGTTATTGCCCAGACATTTATAATTCATAGTCTGGAGATGCTGCATAGTGAAGGTGGGACCTGAACTCTCCTCTGTTACGTCTCTGTCAGTCTCTATAGTTATAAACTGGTGAAGTAATGGTCGTTTCTGTGACCTTGTGTCTTCTCACTTTGGTCACAACCCTTTAACACTTCGATTTACATTTGATGAGAAAATTCCCCCTTGGAAAAGTGAAACAGTGTCAAACAGGCTTTTCTACTTCAAAAGGCCTTGTTTTGATTACTTTACACACTTTCCGCTCAGGTTTATTTTTTTTGCTCATATTCTGAGCACTTTTAAAAGTGTCAGTGGACCTGACTTATTTTCATAAAGGTGACGCAGGAGTACGCTGTGTTGCAGTGTGAACAATTTTTCAATTTTGATTCTTTCAGGTCTGACTGAATTTAGAGCTCAACAGTCTATGACCACACACTAGCGGCTCTGTGAGGCTGTATTTAGCTAGTTTGAGCTAAATGCTAATAGCAAATAACAAAGCTAACATGCCGATGTTAGGCAGGTTTAACTTTTACCATCTTAGTTTAGCATGTTAGAATATTTGCTAATTAGCACTAAGGACCGAGGAGTGGAGTAACCAACACACCATCCCCCGACCCACGGCACTAGCATTGCTAAGAGCAACATATCTGCATCTTCAAGATACATAATGTATACTGAATATAATTCAGTGTAGTAAAGTGAACGTCAAATATACTGTACTTTTAATCAGTGTTATTAATAAAAACATTTTTACTAAGACCCTCCAACAATACTTTTTTGACACCAGTTGTGTCCCTCATTGGACATATTACTCCTCCTTCGACACACACCACCTTGGTACGTCCATCTCGACTTCCTCTTTCTCCTGTTTTTCTCCTCGTACCTGCTCACATTGGACTGCCAGCACTTTTTTGTTAGTCAGCTAAGTATGAGCTCAACCCATGGTTACACAGGAGCGCAGAGTTTACCTCAGACCAGTCATATACAAATCAAACTCAGCCTGCTGGATGGGTGTTAATTAGCAGTGAAATGTCCACCGTACAGCACCTGGAAGGGGATATTTTTCCAGAAATTCTTCTCAGTTAAAGTTTAACTTTAAGAATTTCAAAAAACATTCACTGTCCCGTAGTATACACTCCTGTACGCTGAATGACAAAGGTTCAGACAAACTACAGTCTATCTCTCCGTGCTCTGCTCTGACATACAGGTGGGGAAACCTATGTGACCTAGATCTCCTTTCTTTTTCCTGCTCTGTCTCCGCCATGAGAATAAATTCATGACTGAAGGGTTTGTGCAGCTGCTCCTCGTTGCGGGCCTCTGTCTCCATTACCCCATCTCTCTTTTACCCTTACGTGAGAAAAGGAACTGTTAATGTAAGATGTAGCTGTTGGAATGAATTTTGAAGTGCAAACAAAAACGTTGCACCTCTTAATATGAAATAATTGATGGAATAAAGTATAGATCATTATGAAATTATATTATATAAATTATTATAACGGTCCTTTGTGTGGAAAAAAAGTTTAATGACAGCAAGAGCATAATAAATAAAAGGCAATGAATACACGGTGAGTTATTATTTAAACCTTCAGATGATTCAACAATGTTTTTATAAGCTTATTACTTTATTTATATATAGTCTTTCTCTGAGAAGGTTTAAATAAGCGAAGGAAAAAATCCTGGAATAGATAATTTTTGAAAGCGAGATAGGGCACGAATAAGTTTTTCCTGCTGTATTCCTGTAAGCCGAGAACGAACAGAAGTTTCCAGAACTGTGAACCTGTGCCTCCATAACTTCAGCGCTGCTGACTGAGCTGATGTTACCGAAGCAGAAGCCAGTTGTGGAATAACAGCTGTTCACTTCATACAGGTATCGAGAACACAGCTGCAACCAAAGGAGGCAGTAGCAATACAACTGATACACAGGAAATCCGCAGTTTAACAATCACTAAACCCTGACCATCTAGACAGTTTCTTGTGTTATGCTCAATTTAACTTATACTCAGAACATAAGAATAACAACAATGGCTTGGATCTCATATTTGCTGTAATTCTGGGGAGAAAACAAAGTAGAGAAACTGTGAGAAATGTGTCATCATAAGGTGTAAATTGTTGGAAAAGCTTTCAAAAGTTCCAAAATAAAAGTTTTCCCACCAATTTAACCAACTAGAAACCACATACATTTTACATTAAAACCAACTACTCTCTAAAACCTACCATTTAAATTTGACAAAAGCAGTTTTCTTTCTCTTACTTCCAGGCAGTTACTGATTTCAGTACATGTCAGCGCTGTGTGAAAATCACCCCAGAGAGAAAAGAGTGAAGCTGGGTGGATGTGTTCATGTACTAGTGGGATGCTTCAACATCTGAGACTTAAGACTTGACTGTTAAACAGACTCTCATTCTCATTTTCTCTATGTCCATTTTTTCGTTTTCCATTTGTCATGTTGGTATGATTTTCCAACAGCATAGTTTAGTAACGCCGCTGGTGACTGGCCGACTGTCAAAACTTAGATATCCGAGCTTTTTACCTGCATGTGAATGTACCACATGGCAGACTTTACATTGTTAAGCAATTTCAAAGTCTCTACAAATAGATGTTCTTACTCCACTGATACGTGCTGAGACCTGTGGTGGTTTACAAGGTAGGAAAAAAAAGCTTTTTATCAATTTTAAAGCTATATTAAAGTGTACGTGCTTTGTACTTTACTGACATGTACCAAAAACGCCTATGGTAATAAAGTGGCAATAAAATACATCTATCTGTGTCTGTAACCAACCCAGTGGTGTCATGAGGCTGTCATACTTATGCAATGCAGTGGACGGAGGAAAAACAACTGTGTTAGTGTTACATCCTCACCACTAGTGGAGCATGACATGTAACATTTGGTGTGAGGGTGGTGCCAGAGGAAAGGCCATGTTATTGTCTAAAATTAAAACGCTTTTCCTTGGTGTGGTGGTCATGTAAGGACACATTAGACTAAGCTTGTTAGGCTCAGCTGTGCCGAGTTAACTGTGCTCAAAGACCAGTGTGTTTGGAGGGTAATGCTAAATATAGCATGTGAACATTTAACATATTCACATGTTAACAGCAGCTTTATAGCAATGCTATGTATGATACGATTGATCTCAAAGCGCAGCTGAGGCTGGTGTGAATTTGGTTTATGAGGTTCTGATATATCCTGTCGTTAAGTGTTTGAGTAGACGTGATGATGAGAAGTGGAGGGAACACCAGAGTCAGAAGAATTCATCCTCTGGGAACCATTTACGTCTATGCTACGTATTACGGTCATCAAGCCAGTCATTTTGGATATATTTCACTCTGGACCAAAATTGTTGACAACTGAGAGACTGCCCACCATCTCCAGTTATAGCATGCTTTGCTAAATGGTGAGCACTACTGTAAAAAGTCTGTGATTTGCAGTAAATGAGCTAAAACATGCAGACACACAGCAGTATGGTCCTTTGAGAGTCTCCAGATGTAGAACCAAAGGTCAATTCTCCTCCCTTATACAACACAAGCAGCCTTTACATAAATGTTGGCCAGCACATGGTAAACATATTTTTGACTTCCAAATGCACACAAGCCATCGGGTGTTTGTGTTTCATTAGCTATGAAAAGCCAAGAGGAGTTAAGTTTAGTAAAGGGGTCTCAGTGGGAAGTGGCTGTAACCTGAAGCTGCAGGAAATGGAAGCAAGAAAAGCAGTGATATTATATGTAGGGGACACAAAGAAAGAGGCAAGTCAGGTTGTAATTAGTGCCACAAAATTCATCAACACTGGTCGCACGAGAGTGTTTTGAGTTTGAGGTCATTTTTACTACAGGTTTACTTTAAAGGTATCCTTGAGCACTTCTTAATTAAAGAAAGATTAGTGTTATATTTCCAAATGCACATGTCCAATCCAGCTGAGGAATTTGTTATTTAATATCAGGTATCTTTACAAGTTTACCAATGCTATTCAAAAATAAAGTAAATTTGGGCATGACCTCAAAATCAACACGTCTGGATTTGTTTCCCAAGGACAGATTGCAGCAGATGTGAACCTGCATTTCATATATGTCAGAGGTTCATTTGGACAGAGGTCAACTGGAGTGTTAGCAGACAATGTTACTGCTGGTGGAGGCCCAATGTATATGAGATTTTAGGAATAGGGCTGTTATAATACAGTACAGCCATTGACAGCTGATTTAACCGTATGTGAATGAGGGCTTGTACTGTGGCCCAGTCTCGTCCTATTGTCCAGACCCAAGTGCTAGAGGTCTGAGCGCCATCCTGCTGATTCTTCTGTTATTTCAATGGAGAGATGTCAGGAAAATGTTGTTTTTGGCCAGTGATGAACACCAGGAAATGTCTAACACACACACACACACACACACACACACACACACACACACACACACAGACTCTCGTGTCTTGTGAAAATTCCCACAGTGCTCTGGTAGTTTTGTTTTGTGTCACGTGTAATTGGGTTTAGATAACCCTGCTTTGGCCATGTCTTTTAGTATTTAAATTGGGGCCTGTTGCCTGTACAACAATAAATATTCACAATCATTACACAGTAGCTAAAATATCAAGAAAGCATTAAAAAAAAACAAGTTTCTTTCTAACTAATATCAGAAATGAGAGGTGTCTGTATAATTCTGTTACAGAAGTTGTGATTAACATGACGTGAACAATTAAAACGACCCTCAGTTATATAACAGAGACTTTGAGCAGCAGTAAAAATGCCCCAGTTGACTTTCCCAGTAGTTAACTTGGCAACGATCAGATAACAACACAAGGTGAAGCAAATGTCAGAGAGAGAAATCTTTTATTCCCAATGTAAACATTTAATAAGCAAAGTTTTTACGCGAAGCTAACAAAGATGTCCGCATTTACTTGTTTGTCCATTGTTTTTGTGCTTCTAGATTAGTGCAGTGAAATCATAAATGAAATATGGACAGAAACGAGTTGAAGCTAGTTGTTTTTCTCTGCTGTTGGACTAAGTGGTCAGTTGGAGGCGGCTTGTTGGCGCTGCGTCTGTCCAGCTGAAGTCATGTCTGTGACTCAGTGTCTCAGTGTCTCTTTCCCCTCTTCCGCCATCATTTGTCGTTTCATTTATTCATTCACTCGTTCATCATTTATTCCAACAGTTAATGTGCGTTATGAAAACTTACAAAATAGAAACCTGCATTTTAATTGAATATGAACTGAGACTATTCTGTCGTGTACGACTGATACTGAAATATCACCACAGTTAGAATTTAATAGGCCTTTTCTCATAGAGTGATAAAGCAGTGAATTAATGGAAATTCCACTGGTAGGTGGCAATTATTATGTCTTTTATTGAGTGAAATAAAAACATGCTTCTAATTAAACCCCAATTTTCCCCTTATATATCTACACAAATGTTTGGTTCCCATGAATACAGAGGAGTAAATACAAATTAAAATGTGTTCATGCTGCACCTTATATACCAAACTATTTTTAACGGTTTTATCCTTGTGGTCGAGCTATATATTAAACTGTGTCACTGACATTTTGTGTTTCCATCTTGTCTTTCAGATTGGAAGCTTGTCTCTGTGCATGTGTTTGGGATGAAGCACCTGTGGGACATTCACTTCCTCCTGCTCATCCTCCTCTACCTGTTAGCAGCCGTCACGTCACAGGTCAACCCAGGTATGCGCTGCCATAAGACGGCAAACTACATCTTCCATTTTCCAGGATCTGGGCGGCTGTGTTCAAGTCTCACATTGCAATGAGATCATATTCAAGACTTTGTGAATACTATAAAATGATTTTGTGAGTTTTGGGTAGTGTCTTGGGGTTTGGTGCTGCAGTCCGGTAGTCCAGACTGTGACTGATTCAGATTTTGGATAAGTGCTGCTTTGTGGGAGCCATGTGGTCCCCTCTCTCTGGTTTGGCCACTCTGATCCCAGCATGCACGTTTTTCTCCAGCTCTCCCGCCACTGTACGGGTGGTTTTTGTGATGTCAATGAAAACGGACTAATTTTTTTTTTACAAGGATATAGAGTAGCAACATTTGGTGGGTAGAGACAGAATCAAGCAGGAATCAAAGAGAGGGTTTTGGTTATTGTTGAAATTTTAGAAATACAGGACATATTTGCCAGTAAAAACCCTCAACTGGCTACTGTTTATGATTTCAGTCACAAAGCGTCTGTCATCGGTTTGAGTTTTACTTATTGTTGAAAGGATAATGAATGAATAGACTCAGATCTAAACAGTTATTAATGATGGTTTTGTCAAAAAAAAAAAAAAAGTTCAACACAGTTTACAGGTCACACTGATCTCACTCTGCCAAGTAGTTCTTACAAAGAAAAAAAAAATAACTGTGGAAAAAAAATGCCCCATCACTTCCACATCCTCCCGCCTTACTCCACCCCACTTCCACTTTCAAAATAAAACTTTAAACATGATATTTCTTCAATGTTTTTAAAACTGTAAACCCACTTACATTTTGAGAAAGTATGAAAATAAAAGCAAACATGAGGTCATGATGACAGCCATATTTAAAGCTGTGCTGAAGGGGTTTTCTGCTCTGGTCCAGACGGAAAACTACAAACGTTACATTCTTATGTTTGAACATGGAGATTTTTAACAACAGTTGTTTTCTAGAGTGTTTATCCATATTTTGCACAAAAACACACACACATTTTAACACACTTTCAAACCTGGCTCACCCTATTTGACATTCATATGTTCTTTGAGCCAAAACTAACAGAGTGAAAGAGTGTTTTATAAGGAGTTTAAAGAAAGCGGGGGGAGAAACAGAAAGAGCGAGTGAGATAGAGATCATAGAGAGTGTTTATAGAGGGAGTTTTCAAGTAAAAGAGTGTGTTCATGCTGTGGTTGCTTTCATGCATATGTCTGTATATGTTAATAGCTACATTTCTGACCTATTTAATTAGATGTGAATGTAACATAAGATGCCTTTAACATTTAAGATTCCCTACACAAACTTGTAGATATTGTAGCATTTAGCATTCAGCACCGAAAAATTCTATATTTTATGAGACCTCTTCTCAACTACACTTAATTAAGGATGTAAGTGTTTGACCCCAGTGGGACTTCTCTCTCTTGTCTCTCTTCTTTCCTTGTTTTTGTCAGTGCGTCCATGCATGTGTGTGTGTGTGTGTCTGTGTGTGTTTGTGTGCATGCACACGCATGCTGTGGATCCAGCTATCCCACTGGAGTCTGTGGCTAATGCATACCAGACATTCTGACAGCAGGAAAGTCCATTGAAATAAGCTCTGTCTTTCTCCCCAGCACTCGTGTGTGTGTGTGTGTGTGTGTGTGTGTGTGTGTGTGTGTGTGTGTGTGTGTGTGTGTCTGTACGAGTGTGTGTGTGTCTGTGCGAGTGTGTGTGGTGTGCGTTTCCCAGTATTTGACCACTCATAAGTCATGGAAAGGACTGTTTGTGCATCTGATCATGGTCAAAGTTCAACAAGTTCACCATTTAAGACAAAGTTTTGTATTTAAAATCTGACCCAAGGATTTTCTCCACTCAGAAACCAACAATGATCACCTCCAGTGTCACTAAAAGCTCAAATCGCAACCCGCTCTAATATATGGAAGCAGGGTATATACACCTATAATTCTGCCTAATGCTTTAGTTCTGCTGCATTGAGAAGAGGGTCATTTTTCCACAGTCTGGAAATATTCATGGCTGAATTTAGTAGAGCTGAGATGTTGAGTGATGCCAACTTTCCCCTGTTTAAAATTCCCAAGCAATGGAGTTATACCATCCCTGTCTTTCCCATTTTACTCGTGAGTGGGCGAACTTTATTTCACTGTGGAGAGAGAGGAGGAGGTGTGGACATGAACGCAGGCCTGGGCAGAGCAGCCAAATATCATGCAGTATTATTATTGTGTGGGCTACTTCCCATGAGGATGTTTCGAATAAATCCTGAAGGAATGAATGAATGCATTAGAGCTTTCTCTTTCAATCGTCAGAATCATACATCACTGTAATAACTTTAAAGTTAGACTGAATGAAGAAATAATATTCCTCTTACCAATCAAAAGTTGACTTCATTGCAATGAAATGCATCCTTGCTTCATTTAAGTTTTGCTGCTACACTCTTACTTGCTCTGGTATGACCAGCGACTTCAGGTAGCTAATGTTAGCCATTTTGAACAAACTTTAATTACATATTGCGTGTGTCGACAATACTGAGTCAATTTGCTGATTATATTAACTTCTTATACTTGCGCTACTTCTATGTTATGTTCAGACAAATCCCAGATAATCATTATGTTAAATTTTAAGCAAACCGTAACTGAATGTCTTGGAAGCAGTAAAATTTTCTGGCCGCTTGGAGGCAGCAGCAAAACAAGGTCTAAACACAACACTAACATATTAATGCATTATAAAGTTGTTGTGGTGTTCGCTAACAGTTGTCTAGTTACACATCTAGCAGACGAAAGAAAAAATTTGCATTAATGGAGTCGTGTTTCTAGCCACCTGATGAATAAAAGTCCAAAATTTTCTGTCCTTTTAGCTCTGTTTTGGTGTCACCAAACTCCTCAGAGAAATATTTGGCTCTTCAGCTAGCTCTGGCTCTTTTAGCTAAATGAGACTAGCTAGCTGCTAACTTTGTCTGTCTGCTGTTTGTTTTTGTGGTGAGCATATAGATTCCTGTGGGTTTAGTTGATTTTTTTTTTTACTAATGACAGCTGTGACAATGAATGAAATTTAAAAATTGATGATGATTTGCAGGCCGTAAAAACCAAAACAAGTAGCTCAGAGTGAAAAGCTCCATAGAACTTGTTCGAATTGCAGGGATTGGTGATAATTCGGGTGTTGGTTCATCACTACAGGTGACCCCTTTCATATTGCATGTAGTAGGATGAGCCATTGTGAATGTACAAATATTGATTAGCGCAGCTTTAAAGCAACTGATTAAAAAGGGTCTTGAGCTGTAATTTCATAATTCCCACTTGTGGCCACAGTGGCTGCTCTTCAACCCTCTACAACGCCTGACATATAACGGACAGGTATTATGTAGCAGATGTGAACAGCAACTTGCATGCTTACAGTGTGTGTGTGTGTGTGTGTGTGTGTGTGTGTGTGTGTGTGTGTGTATTTGGAGTCAGTGGTTGGACAGCAAACACCACAGAACAAACCTGCCTTTCAGTAGTGGGAGAGGGGGTTTGGTCCGTTACTCCTTCATCTCTCTCTCTCTCTCTCTCTCTCTCTCTCTCTCTCTCTCTCTCTCTTTCTATTCCTCCACCACACAAGGCTGGTATTTTTCCACCTTTTTCTGGGGTGATATTTTTAGATTCTGTGGCCAAATGTGAAGCCAGAAGGGTGGTGGGGTTGGTGTGTGTCTTGTGTTGTGTGGGGGTAAATCTGCGTATGTGTGCATGTGTCCAAATGCACACACTCGACTGACCCCACAGCTCACCCCAGGGGTCACCTCTGAGTGGGTTGGGTAGATAAATAAACACAGCAAAAACCAACATTTGGAAGAGCGGTCATCCGGCATGATATACTGAAACCCATTTCTCTCTCTCTTGGACTCTCATAGGATGTGGTTAAAGACTCTGATAATGACTCCTATTTTCATCAATTATGTCCCAGGCAATTGCTGTGTTTTCCCCAAGTGGTGATGTTGCACTGTCTGTGGTCTGTATCACTGTATATTTCTGGCAAGACTTCATAGAAAACTTATGTCACCACCTCATACCACATGACAAACACATAATGATCCCAGCATTTCCACTAAGAGTACCTTTTGGATTTTTGACAATGTTTCATCCTAGTGTGGAGACAGTAGGAGTAAAAGAGGAGCCGCTGCGCTGTGCTCATCTCATTCTCCGTCTCAATGCTTGTTTACACTCTTCACCTCTGCTGGCTGCTTTTAAGTGCAGGAACGCCAACCACCTCAAACCCCATAACCTCTAGCTGGACTGGCCTGCAATAGCAACCCTGTAACCCAAGGACAGATACAACGTTTTAGCTACTAGATGCCAGATATTATCATTCCTAATGTTCCACTTATTTTTC
Source organism: Seriola lalandi dorsalis (assembly GCF_002814215.2). Classification (NCBI taxonomy): domain Eukaryota; kingdom Metazoa; phylum Chordata; class Actinopteri; order Carangiformes; family Carangidae; genus Seriola; species Seriola lalandi. The sequence goes on from NW_019524797.1 coordinate 374,050, forward strand.
AAATATTGGCGTTCTTTGTCATCTTATCCTGACCTGATTTGATTTTAAATCATTTGCTGGAGATCTTTGCTGTTGCACTTGAAGCAGGTTCTGACGATTTGTGTTTTACTGCAGCTATCATACGTGCAGTTCAAGCACCGCACCTATCATTGAAATGATTTTATAATTACGTAGCCAAGGATACCACTAATATGCAGAGAATATGAGATGAGTGAGATGGTTTTGGTTGATGTGGTCTGCTTATAGCCAATGCGATCTGGTGTGAGGAGAAAAATAGGAGTGGAGGGGAGCGGAGGGGAGGGGTGTAAACAGTTAGAGATAAATGATGAGGGCTGAAGTGAAGAGGGCAGTGTGGAACAAAGGTTAGAGAGGACAAGATGAAAGGAGGACAGAGGAGGCGAATGTAGACATCTGGAACAGTTTTTGTTTGTGCCTCCTTCAAGCTGTCATTGTGTCACTGCCAAGACGAAGCCTGCATGCATGTGTGTGGTTGCATCTACGCCTGCTTTTTGCTTTTCGCTGTGTGTGTGTGTGTGTGTGTGCGTGTGCGCGCGCAGACATGTGAGCGGTGTATCAGGTCATGAGTCCCAGTCCCAACCCTTTAGGGGTTTCCACATCTTGACTTTTGAGCAAATATTTGGAGGAGATCAAGAAAAGAGGAAGAGAGAATCACAGGGAGAGAAAAGAGAGGAAAGAAAGAGCAGGAGAGAGACAGAGAGGGCCTTGAACCTCCAGCTCTGCTGTTGCTGGCATCTTCTCAAAGGTTTTTCTGTGAGACAAGGGGCCAGGCGAACAGGGTCAGACCTGCTTTAACTTCTGCCTCTGGCCCCACTGAAAGCCACAACCCAATGCTATCACATACACAGAAATCGAGTTGTTCCAAAGGCCCTTTCATCCATTAATGAGGCTACCGAGGGGTCATATCCTGTTAGGTGGATTTATCAGTGTCAGATCAAAACAACCCAACCCTGTTGATAACACATGGTGGAAAAGTGCCCTTTCATTTTTCCCCTTCCACCTAGGAATCTGTAAATTAATTGAGAGTCTTGTAAAAGTTGATAGATACCACGTTGGCTGTGTCGCGCTCAGTTAGCCGCTAACCCACTGAGTCTTAATGAGATGAAGATTTTCCAAATCACTGTGTTAACTTTAATCAACTCATGCCACTGAAGGGGAAAGAAGAAAAGCGAGAGGGGAGAGACCACACAGGAGGAGAGGACAGAGAGGAGACAGAAAAAAATGGAGGATGAGGGGGTGGAGGGGCATGCAGGAAACAGAGGGCATATTGCTTCTATTGACCACACAGTGGGGGCGGGATGGGCTCGAACCAGCCAGTTTTACCACACACACACACACACACACACACACACACACACACACACGCACACACACACAGTAACTAAGTCCTGTACATGTGCTTGATACCAGTGCTGTTTGGACTGGCAAGAGACACTGGATGGATCCAGCTTATTATTTCAATAAAGCAACCACAATTTGAGTGCAAAGACTGGATGTGTGTGTGTGTGTGTGTGTGTGTGTAGTCCTCTCACACCACCTCCCCACTGCTTCACCCAGCACTATCCATCACATTGTGCAGATTTCTTGACAGGAGCTGGGAATTAAGTAGTTCTGTCTTAGAAATGTCTGAGAGCGTCTGGTGAATGTTTGAGTAAGGTTTTGAATTTTCAGCACCGACCAGCGCTGTGGTTGGTCTGAGTGAAGCGAAGGGAGCTGCTTGTTTCAGCAGGTAAATACCAGGGGTAGAAAGACTGCTCAAATATCTTGCTGTTATATACTTAATTATTAATCAAGTTGAAGAAAAAGAGTTTGAGTAACAGATACTTTGTTCCATAACATCGCTGTCAAGAGGCCCCTGTGAGATCCTGGTATCAGTACAATACAAAGTAATAAGAGTACAATTTTAGTGTACCCTGCCAGCTGGCAGTGGGGGAAGAAGGATTCAGAGTCTTTTTCTGAAAGTATACTTATTCACTGTGAGTTAAACTGACATCTCTCTCAAATCTGTCTGTTGCTTACAAAGCTACTGCCAAGAGACAGTTAGCTTAGCTTAGCATACATGTAGCCTGGAGTCTCAACTCCAGCAAGGTGACAAGACTCACTGAAGCCACTTAGCTTGACCAAGAAATAGTCCTACAACTTGACATTTTTACACATTATCTTTTGTTCTGGTTAAATAAACTAGATATGGAGTGCTAATTAGTGAGTTAGTGAGAGGTTGTAGTTGGATGTTTACCTTCAGGCAGCGCCAGGCTAGCTGTTCTCCACTGTTTCCAATCTTGATGCTAAGTTAGCACCTACTGGCTAGAGTTAGTACTTTGCATTTAGCCAGCATGCAGCTAACGCTCTGCACTAATCTAGTGTTAAATAACTGTTCATTTTCAAAAAGAAAGCTATGTTCCCAAAATGCCATCCATTCCTTTAAGTGAAAGTTGCATTACAACACTGTAAAAAAAAATTGTGAATCACTCGGAAAGAAGCTAAAAATCTAAAATCAAAATATTCCTCAAGTCAAAATATGCAGGTATTAATAGCAAAGTATACTTAAAATATAAAAGTAAAATTGTACTGCATAACATCAGATTTTTTTATCCTTATTTTAGGTATTTAAAATCTGAAACTAAAAGATAACACGTAACTAAACAATCATAAGAATGTAGGAGAGTAAAAAAGCACAATAATTCCCTCTGGAGTAGAAGCATGAAGAAACATAAAAATTGAGATAATCATGTAACATACAAGCACATCGCTATTATATGTAGATACAATTGAATATGAATAAATGTACTTATTACTTTCCACCACTGCCAACTGGACTTTGTCAAATTCAGTGATTTCTTTTCATGACAAATCTTTTTCACAGGTTTCTTTGTAAGAAAAAGTGGAACTAAACAAAAATGTCATATTTTCCCAGAATGTGTCATAAAAGTATAACCTAAGATCTTCCTGTAATTCTGGCTTTTCAAGAACTACATAATCAAAACTGGACTTACTGTAAGTTTCAGTAGAATTACTGCTTTCAGAGTGTAGTAAAAAAGTGCCGGTAAACAAAAAAAGCTACTCTGTAAAGACAGCACTTGTAATTAGTCACTTCCCCCTTTTGGTAAATAGTGTTTAAGGCAGAACAAATGGAGGATGTTCGTCTGGTGGTTTTTCAGTGACCTTCATTGTTGTTTCCATATTCATCCACTTGTCTGCTTATTTCTTCCAGCCTTTTAACGAATTGTGTGTGTTGTGTCACAGGTGTGTGTCGGTATCCTTTGGGCATGTCAGGAGGGCAGATACAGGACGAGGACATCTCTGCCTCCAGCCAGTGGTCCGAATCCACTGCTGCTAGATATGGCAGGTAAGTCTTACACACACACACACACACACACACACACACACACATATATACACACTCACATGCGCATAGACGCAAACTCTCAAGCATGCTTCATAGTATGTTTACCCTGATAATGAGTATGTGTGTGGGTGGTTTATACCATAAGGTGCCTGTGCTTGTTTATTTGCAGTAAACCACAAGCTGGGGTATCAGTTCTACTTGCAGCAACATGATTAAGCGCGTGTGTGTGTGTGTGTGTGTGTGTGTGTGTGTGTGTGTGTGTGTGTGTGTGTGTTCAGCAAAACTTGGGTGGCCTTCAGTAACTATCAGGATAATGATGTAATACACTTTCCCCATCCATCCTGGCTGTGTTTTCTGTCTCGCCCAGCTCCCCCTCTCCCCTTCCAGCCCCTTGCCCAAAATTAACACTTTAAGAATTTACGACACAGGCTCTCACCGAGGTGTTTTCATAACGGGCCGTAAGAACTGAAATCCACCACCGCACTCACTTCTACTTTCCACTCACCTTTCCCTTCCCATCCTGTCCTAATTCTTCTTCTCCCTTGCGCTTTTCCCTTTCCTGCTGTAATTCTAATATGAACATCCACCCACTGTTATTTCAATTTCCCTCCTTCCCTCTCCATTTGTCTCTCTCCAGGTTGGACTTTGAGGAGGGCGATGGCGCGTGGTGTCCGGAGATAACGGTCGAGCCAGACAACCTGAAGGAGTTCCTCCAGATTGACCTGCGCTCGCTCCACTTCATCACCCTTGTGGGCACCCAGGGTCGACACGCTGGAGGCATTGGTAATGAGTTCGCCCAGATGTACAAGATTAAGTACAGTCGCGATGGAAGCCGCTGGATCTCGTGGAGAAACAGACAGGGCAAACAGGTAAGTCAACTTATCAATCAATGCATTGATTGGGATGTAACCCTTTTCTTCTGGTTTGGTTGTCACTGTATAATCTATTCTGACCTTTGTAACAAACTTCTGATAAAGATGCATGGTCATATTTTTATGGCCTATCATTGCCTCTACCTGGTATGACTGTGTTTAAAGAGATAATAGAGATACTGAAATAAATCAATATTCTTTCATTATCTTTAAATGATATAAAGAGGTCATGACTTTACTATCATGCATATTCAGTCTTTCTTAATCGTTAGTGATCAAGGTGTGTTTGTTTTATGTGCAGGTGATTGAAGGAAACAGAAACGCCTACGACATTGTACTCAAGGACCTGGAGCCGCCCATCATCGCTCGCTTTGTCCGCTTCATGCCGGTCACTGACCACTCCATGAATGTCTGCATGAGAGTGGAGCTCTATGGCTGTGAATGGCTGGGTAAGATGATGCTGAGGTGGCGACTCAGACTGATGACTGATGAGAAAATAGAGGATACGTTAGGACGGATGAGCAAAGATCACAACTGAGCTGAGGCCCCGGTCCTTACGTCTGAGGCTGTAAAAGATCAGGATCAGCTGATTCTCTCTTATCTTTGAATTACAAGCAGGGCAATGTTGTTTAAACAACACTACTGACAACGTACTGAATAACCACTTTAAGCTAATGTTTCCAATACTACCACTATACTTTTGTTTTTCAAAAAGTGTTGCACGAATCACAGTTTTTGTCTGTGTACAGTTTCCAGTTCAGGAGCGATACTTTGACACCATCAACTCTGTTCTTTTCCTTTTGTTCTTTCACTTTAACCACAAATTTCAGGTTCTCAGGCTCAAAATCTAAATCAAGTTTAAATTTGGTCTTTTGTCTAGATTCATGCCACGTTTGCATTTGTAGTTGCTGAAACTTTCTAGGCAGTCAGAGATCAGCACCACCAGCCCCCTAATCATTTTTTCCTGTATTTTGTACCTGTTGCTGGGGCTTTATTTAATAATCCAATATTGCAACATCTCTTTATAGATGGCCTGGTGTCGTACAACGCTCCGGCGGGAGAACAGATGACCTCGCCTGCTTACCCGGTTTACCTCAATGACTCTGTCTATGATGGAGCTGTCATCTACAGGTGTGTGTGTTTCTGTGTGTTTCGCTGTTCCCTCCTCACCAACTTAGCTCCTTCTGCTTTCACACACCACTTCCCTGCTTCATCATTGCTCTCATCCTTCGTCAGTACTTTTCCCCCTCACCTTGTTGTTGCCTGGTCACCATGGTGAAAGCAAAGAGACAGGCGGCGGTGAGTGGGTCATGGTGGTTTACTGTTAGGCAATACCTCATGGGAATGACTGAGTCAACCGTGCTTACAAAGTTTCAAAACCGGAATGAAAAAAATCGTCTTTTGTTGACATTAGTGTTTGGATTATGGCATGGTGAATAATGTCTTCCATGACACAGACCTCCTTTCCTCTGTCAGGGAAACAGTGCAGAGGGAAAAGAAAATGGCCCATATTACAATATCACAGCCAACAGCAGAAGTGAGGAATTTGTTTTGTAATGCTGCCACCTGGTGTTGAATAGTTGTACCTGTTAAAAACATTTTGACAGAGGTGATGATCGTTTGAAAATAAAGGATGGTTCTCCTTGTTTCCTGCCTCTTACACTCTCTTTATTTTTCTCAGTATGACAGAGGGCCTGGGTCAGCTGACTGATGGAGTGTGTGGTCTGGACGATTTTACACACAGTCACGTCTACAATGTGTGGCCTGGGTATGACTACGTGGGCTGGTACAATGAAAGCTTCCCCAGTGGATATGTGGAAATAATGTTTGAGTTTGACCGCACACGAAACTTTACCACCATGAAGGTGATACTCCTGATAAGTCACACTAATCTTTTCTTTAGTGTTCAATTTTTATATCGCTCATCAGTACTAAAACTCTCTCCATGTGTCCCACGTCTAGGTCCACTGCAACAACATGTTTTCCCGGCATGTCAAGGCTTTCCGGCAGGTGCTGTGCCACTTCCGCTCCGAATCAGACTGGGAGGCCACGCCGCTCTCTTTCAGCCCTGTGGTGGACGAGAAGAATCCCAGCGCCCGCTTCGTCACAGTCAACCTGGCCAATCACATGGCCAGTGCCATCAAATGCCAGTTCTACTTTGCTGATGCCTGGATGTTGTTCAGTGAGATCACCTTCCAGTCAGGTATAGACTGAAGAACTGCATGTACGATATGTAACTGCAGTAAGATGCCCCCTGCTAGTATTACATTCTTATATATTATACTGTAAATATTAATTTACCATTGTTTGTATATGTATAACTGTATATTAGTTAGACGAGATAAGAAATTGTTATATTATATCCAATATTCAAACTCTATATTAGAATATTCAGATTTCTTAACTAAAAGAAACTATTGAAATCAGTTGATGCTGTGATTTAATATCAATAATTGGTGTCTTATCAGCTGTGTGCCATCTGCCCTTTCAGATACAGCCATGTACAACACAACTTTGGCTCCACCTAAGACAGGACCGCCACCTAACACACAACCAGGTTAGTGATCGCAACACACACTCACATGCACACGTCTATAGTAAAAGTATACGGTATACAGTATGAAACTACTAAATAGGGCCAATTTTTTAACATGCTGGAATAATGTAAATAAATTGTTATATATTGATATATGTTGATTTATTTTTATTATATACTAAAACAGTATATTATGTTATGACCATTGGTATACAGTAAATACTGTAGAGAATGAGCATGTAGGATGGATTCAGGACAAACCTTATTACTTATCATAGCAGGCAGTAACAGTAATGGATTATTTTGTAATTGTAATCTATTACTGTTACTGAAAAAAACCTACGTAATTAAATTACAGTTACTAATCAAAATGCTTGTGTTACAAAGGGGTTACATCTGAATATATTCTCTTCTGTAAAAAGCTGATATCATTCTGTTGCTTTGCATCTTTCAGTTGAGCAGGAACACCTTCTTTTGAAAAGAAATCTAATAACACTAATTAACTTCATTCAGCGTTGTGTTTTCATTAAATATTAACTTGGAGAGGCCATGAGGTTGTGATATTGTCTGTTGGTGCCAATAAGGCAACTAAATTAATGATATCGAAAAGTAATCAAATGTAATAACTTATATTACTTTGATTTTGCGGTGAATACCCCTCCCCTCACCCTTCCCATTCCAAGTGTGTACGGGAACCTGTGGTGGCCTTAAGGTAGTGTAAAAATGCAAAAGGCTCTCTCTATAGCCAGTGTTTGGTTTTTTTTCCTTCTGGGCTACTGTAGAAACATGGTGGTGCTCCGTGGAAAAGGACCCGCTCCCTATGTAGACACGAAGGGCTCATTCTGAACAAAAGCACAACGATTCTTAGTGTCAGGTGATTATACACCAATAAAACATAATTACGAATATTGTATTCCATTTCTGCCAATAGATCCCCATGATACTACACACTGGTCCTTTAATGTTAGACTTGTTACACAAGCCAAATTATCTGCCTGTGAGAAAGGTCTATTCTGTGTTTGACATTTCACAAACATCTGTTTACATGTTGAAAGTAAAAACTATAATTCACTCCAGTTGTTTGGATGGGCAAACACCTCGAGACTAGTCTGATTTAACTGCATATGTATTGTATGGTCCCCGATATTTGCACGCTGTCTCCATTATTGAAGTTTTATCTCCCTGTTCCCTCCCCAGAAGATGACCCCACGCACAAAGTAGATGACAGCGACACCCGAATTTTGATTGGTTGTTTAGTGGCCATTATCTTCATTCTTGTGGCCATCATTGTCATCATCTTGTGGAGGCAAGTGTGGCAGAAGATGCTGGAGAAGGTGAGATCATCACTCATTCATTGAATAAAATGCATCAAGCAAACACGAGCCTTTAGATGTTTGTGTAGCTTTTACACCTTTTCATTAAGAATTCTGAGTTTTCCTACGGGAGGTGGTCAGATCTGTTCCTTCACCCCCACGTCCTTTATTCTAGGCCTCCCGTCGGATGCTGGATGATGAACTAACTGCTAGTTTGTCAATACAGAGCGAGACGTTCGCCTACAACCACAACCAGTCGAGTACAATCAGCGAACAGGAGTCCAACTCCACCTATGAGCGCATCTTCCCCCTCGGTCCAGACTACCAGGAGCCCTCACGCCTCATATGTAAGCTGCCGGAGTTTGCACAAAGCTCAGAGGAGCCAGGTAGGTGAACACACATGTCTACTTACAAATACACATCAGTTTAAACTGTTATTCACAAAAAACACGCTCAGACACTTATTGACATCCCTAGTTACAGTGTCTTGTATTGTGTTCCAGCTTCTACCAGCACAGCAGCATCTAAATCCACCACAACAACTGTTGTCCAAGATGGCGTCCCTCACTACGCAGAGGCAGATATTGTAAACCTGCAAGGAGTGACTGGAAGCAACACATACGCCATCCCTGCACTGACTATGGACCTGTTATCAGGGAAGGATGTTGCAGTGGAAGAGTTCCCACGAAAACTGCTCACCTTCAAAGAAAAGCTGGGAGAGGGCCAGTTTGGAGAGGTGCGTGCCCTTCTACAGCTTTAGATGAGGTGAAAGCAAAAGCCACGTCATAATTTTAACATTCATTCTCCTCTCCTCTCCTCTGCTCTCAGGTGCACCTGTGTGAAGCAGAGGGAATGCAGGAGTTCATGAATAAAGAGTTTTTATTTGACATCCCTGAGGACCTGCCAGTTTTAGTCGCTGTGAAGATGCTCCGTTCAGATGCTAACAAAAATGCTAGGTACTGACTCTGGGTGCCTCTTCTGGCCTGTAACTTGAATTGTTAATATGAAGTCAATATAATTCTGATTTGTATCAGTGTAAAGTAAGTCACTTGTGCATATGCTTTTGTGTTGATAGGAATGACTTCCTGAAAGAGATAAAGATCATGTCACGTCTGAAGGACCCAAACATCATTCGCCTCCTAGCTGTGTGCATCTACAGCGACCCGCTCTGCATGATCACAGAGTACATGGAGAACGGAGATCTCAATCAGTTTCTGTCCCGCCATGAACCCGAGGGACAACTCGCTCTGCTCAGCAATGCACCTACTGTCAGGTGAGTTAAGTGGCTGCTGCAAATACATGTTTACATGTTTGTTTTTTCTTTCCCAGCCTATGACGCTATCTCTTCTATCTCCTTCCCAGCTTCAATAATCTGTGCTACATGGCCACTCAGATAGCATCGGGGATGAAGTACCTCTCCTCTTTAAACTTTGTTCATCGAGACTTGGCCACACGAAATTGCCTGGTGGGCAAGAAGTACACAATAAAGATAGCTGACTTTGGCATGAGCAGAAACCTGTACAGTGGTGACTACTACCGCATCCAGGGCAGAGCTGTGCTGCCTATACGCTGGATGTCATGGGAGAGCATCCTGCTGGTGAGGACTACTACTAGAAAATTCCTTGGTTTGATATTTCCTTGAAAAGTCAGGCATATTTGTTGAGCTTGCCCTGCGTTAATGTGTATATGTCTTAGAATGGAACCAACAATGCAGATTGTGCATGAAAACAGGCTAATCATTATTTACACCGTCTTTTTGTGCAGGGTAAGTTCACCACAGCTAGCGACATGTGGGCCTTTGGGGTGACCCTGTGGGAGATACTAAACTTCTGCAAAGAACAACCCTACTCTCAGCTCACTGATGAGCAGGTGATAGAGAACACAGGGGAGTTTTTCAGGGACCAGAAAAGACAGGTGAGTGCTGTTACAAACATTTCACCTGCATGTAAAGGTCCGTGTATCCCCTGGTCTTATTTCTATCTCCCTGTCGTGCAGATCTACTTGCCTCAGCCTGTGCTGTGTCCAGACTCGCTCTATAAGATCATGCTGAGCTGCTGGAGGAGGAACACAAAAGAACGGCCCTCCTTCCAGGAAATACACCAAGCCCTCCTGGAAATACAGCCTTAAGCCAGGGCTATGTTTAAGACAGTGATTCCCAGTCTGCTCATCTCTGGAAGAAATGGTGCTTAACAAGAGTAGCAGACACACTCCAGGTTTAAGCTGTCTTGTTTCAGTAGATTAAAAAGGTGAGAGCCACCTGTGGGCTACGAGCTACAATTTGGGAAACACTGTTCCATGGACTTAACACACTACAAAGATGGACTACCAGAGACATTTTGTGTGTGTCCGTTTGAGTTTGATTAGCACAATCACGCTGGCTAAGATGTTTTTATAGGCATACAGGTATTCTTAGGAAAATCTATTCTGTTTTATAGTGCACCAACCCTGACACACATATGTGTTGCGGAAGCCAAAATTACATGTAGCAAGTGACATTCGGCACTTTTAAAAATATATTTTAATTTCATTTGTTAATATGAGTTTAAAGTTCCCCATGTTACAAACTTATGAAACGTTGAAGAACTGTCTTGTGTTTTCTTCTGGAGGACTGCTTGAATGTAGAAGGGAAAAGTGCAGCAAACCATTACTGTTACATTTCATTATATTTCAAGTATTTCATCTCAGTTGCTCAGACAAAATCCACGTCTTAAATCAGAATATTAAGTAACTCAGTCTTTCTCATCTCCCTGCAGTTTTCCTACAGTGATTTGAACATGACGTGTATATGACTGTGTATTTTCAATAGATAAGTCTAAATCTCAAATATCAATATTTTGTACTTTATATTTATATGTTCATATGTGTTTGTTCTGTTTATGTTTTGTTTATATATGTGTGTATTAATATGCTCTTTAAACTGATGTGTGTGGAGTATCATATTTGATTTGATTCAGTAATGTTCTGAAACTTTGGATTTTCACACCAAACAAACAGAATACAGAATACATTTATATATTTTTTTTTTTTCTCCAGTGCAAACTGCAAAATCAGGAATCCGGGCTGTGTTTTGGCCATGTGCTATGTTGGTTCAACAGTATGTTTACAGTCTGTATCAGTGGAGAGATGTTACTAAGTGTGTTGTGGATGTTGAACATGTTAAATAGAAGGTAAATAGTCTTTTAAATCAGGAATGTAGAGGAGGAAATGGGAATATTCACTTTACATCACGTGTTTCATTGGAACCAAAGAACTGGTATGACTGCTACCGATCACTTTCACAGTGGTTTATATTCGCTCATATATTAGCTGGATCCTTTCTTCATCTTTTCTGTTTTTTTTTTTTTTTTTTCCCCCATATGGAATAATTCTGTGTTTTACTCTAATAGCTTGAACTTCATACTGCATACCACTGTTTCAGCCTGATCAGCTGCATTTACAGGTTCTGAACTCTTATCAGAGGCCTTTGTCCCACTTACCTCGTACTTAAAAGACACTCATGTCCGCCCTAATGCATGATGTGTCAACCTATATGTGGAAGTCAGTCTTATCTTTCTGTACTTTGCAAGCTGGGCAAACAAATCTGTACAAATCTGTTATATATAATATTTGGTTAGGGGACAAATCTGGGTGTTTGTGAAGCATGTGGTGATTCTCATTGAATAAAAAAATCTTTTCATGTCATTTACAATCTTCTCAGTGTTAGAGGCAGATGTAAAGATGTTATTGCACCCTGACAAATTTCCTGATTTGTTTAGTTTTATTACATCTTTGTACTCAAATGTTCAGTGAGAATGTTTTTATATACTTAAAACAAAAGTTGTACATTGATAGACAAAATACAAATAAAATTGAAACAGGGATGTCTATCTCTTTGTGAGCTCTTGTCTTATTCATAGGAGTGAGCTGAATAATCCATACTATGGGGGTGGTCCTTGAAGCTCAGCTGACTGGTGTTAGGATCTCATTGGCTGGGCCCTGCTGTTGCGCCCAATCACAGCCTGGAGGTGGAGTGAAGAGTGAAGAATAACATTGCATGGACCAGACAGAAAACTTGTTGCATTGAGAGAACATTTGACCGTTTTCTGTAGTTTGTTTCCAGTTTGGACCTGAAAAGATGAACAAGGTGGTTTTGGTGACAGGAGCAAATAGGTAAAGTCTGTATTTATTGTTATTTATTTTACTTGAAATTTGGCATCTTAAATGTTAAGTATTCATAACTTTCCTTTAAGATCTTTATGAGCTATAAGAAAATTTTACCTGTTGGCTATTTGATTGTATAATTTATGTTATTTATTTATTCATTAGACTTCCTGAAATCTCTCTCCTGGCAGAATTCTAGTCAAAATCGCGTCAGGATTGTGTTATTTACAGTACATTAATTTGTAATAAACAAGATTATTTTGGTCTGTTTTACGTGCTATTATCTTGAAATGCCTGGTGCTGGAGTAATAACAGTAGTAAGTGTTCAGGAATGCATTTCCTTGCAGTGGCATTGGCCTGGCACTTTGTGAGCGTCTCCTCTCCCAGGACACTGAGGGTCTGCAGCTGTGTCTGGCCTGCAGGAACATGCGTCGGGCTCAGGCTGCTCGCTCTGCCCTCCTCACCTCTCACCCCACAGCTCAGGTGGCCCTGCTGCAGATGGACACCAGCAGCATCTCCTCCATCATCAGTGCTGCACACGAAGTTAAACTCAGGTGGGAGGATGGACTCACAGCTGCATCAAAGTCAAATACACATTCACACACCCAAAGTAATTACTGAGCAGATTATGTTACTGGTTCTTCAGGTGCGTTTAGAAATCTGCAGGATAAAATATCCATGTCTCTGCTTGTCACTTGCAGATATAACCGACTGGATTACCTCTACCTCAATGCAGGCATCATGCCAAACCCACAGTTTGATGTAAAGGCCTTTTTCAGAGGCCTCTTCTCCAGGTACATTGTTGATTTGAGATGTTCCTGACTCCTGAAGCTCCTCCATGTCACTGTGTAGTATATAAAGGACAATACTTTATAACTTTGAATTCTTCTGTCATCTATTTCCCATGCTGCATTTCCAGAGCTCACATTTCTATAATGCTTTCATTTCAGCAATATCATCACCATGTTTGCCACTGGCGAGGGGATTCTGACGCAGAAGGACAGTGTCACCTCTGATGGCTTGCAAGACGTTTTTGCCACCAACCTCTTTGGTCACTTCCTTCTAGTGAGTCACTGGTACTTTGTCAAACTGATAAGTTGGTATTTTGGTCTGATTCACGTGTAACACATTGTACAAAAGCATATTTCCTTCAGTTCTCCTGTCAGCTGTTTGCCCTTGGAACAGAAATAGGTGATACTGGATCTGTCTGTCACTTAGTACCGATGCTCATTAAAAATTAACAGTACGTACTGTCCTACCCATGAGGTCACTCACTGCGGACACTGTTCTGCTTACTGTGCGTTTGCAGGTGAATTCTGACGTGTTGCCATCAAAGAGAAATCTTGTCAGTTCCTGTTTACACTTTTAATACATTACAGATTTACCTTTGCTGTTGTATTCACACATAGTTTAATTCCTTTTACAGTTGGACAGTCAGACAGTTGGAGTAAAAGTGATAAATCTTTGGTGAAACATAGGAATTTAACCTTGTTGATTAGTTTAAGGACTCTGAAAGGAATATCGTTGCATCTACATGGGAAGAGACGGCATATCATTGTTGTTGTTAATTAATCAGTTTAAATTATATGTAATGTACAAGTGAAAACATGACTAAGATACAGTAATATCTCACATACATCAGCCAAGTTTCTAAATTTAATTAAAATTTTGTTGATTCAAATCAACAGCCTGTCTGATTCCATCAAATTGGAAACAACAGCATGTTTTGTTATTTAAGGATGACACTGAGCCTCAGTGACTTGTTAGGATGAGCACTCTAATACTGTGGAGTTCCCCCTGTGTTATGGCCCAGATCAGGGAGCTGGAGCCAGTTCTGTGTAACGCAGGTCGGACCTCGCAGCTGATCTGGACCTCCTCCAGTAACGCTCACCGCTCAGCCTTTTACCTTGAGGACATACAGCACCAGAGGGGCACCCAGCCCTACAGCTCCTCCAAATATGCCTCCGACCTGCTCAGCCTGGCGCTCAACACACACTACAACAAACAGGTCGGCTCACACACACTGCACATGCTGTGTATCACCCGAGCCTCTGAGGATATTGATGACTGTACTGCCCTTTTGCTCTCTAGGGTCTGTACTCATCTGTGATTTGTCCTGGTTTTGTGATGACCAGTCTGACCTACGGCATCCTGCCCTCCTTCCCAGCATTCCTCTGGACCCTGCTAATGCCTATTTTCTGGCTTGTGAGTGCAACTCTCACAGTGCAAATAACTTACACATACCTGTCCTTCCAGTTAGTCTTGATTGTCTATATGTTGTGTGTCTAAAATCAGTATAAAACCAGTTTTGGGGGGTATTTGTTTTATATCTGAATCTGTCTTACATGATCACAGATACGAATGTTCACCAATACTTTCACCCTGACACCTTATAATGGAGCTGAAGCCCTGGTATGTGCAACTAAATTTCTAATTTTCGTACACAGTTTAATACAGATTAATTCAGAAATGCTGCTCTGTCTTCTAGTTCTGGTTGTTTAAGCAAAAGCCTGAATCACTGGACCCACAAGTCAAGTACCACAGCTTAACGTCTGGACTGGGCACCAACTACACACAACCACGTAAGGTAAGGCAAAGTATACTGTGCTTAAAAAATGTTTAAATTGTCTCGTAAAATAGTTCACATAATGAGTTATGTGTCTTCTGTTCTTCTTTGCAGATGGATATTGATTTGGAAACATCGGAGGTTTTGTATGAGAAATTATTGCATCTAGAAAGTGAAGTGAGGAAGAAACTGAAGGAAAAGCAACAATAATCCCACAGTGGTCCTGCAGGATCTGGATCATCTTGCTGCACACAGTGCCTGGATGGAGAGAGCTTTATTCCTGTCTCACAGGTCACTTGGGAGCAACATGTACACTGGATGTCAGACTTCGCTATAATAACATTCTTCATGCTCAGCAACATGCAAGCCAGAACTGAAAGCAGGGGTGAACAAGATACAGTGACTCTGTAAGTTTGATTTGCTGTTTCCACCTGTATGTGTATCAGGCTCAAAATAAAATGTCTTGTTTGGTAAAGAGTTTAAAATAAAACTGAGCATTGCCCGTTTTCATACCCCTCTTCTTTACTCCCATTCACTCTAAAGTATGATATTATATGATGAGAACAACACATATATGGATAGTGGGATAGGTCACCAGCCTTTCAGCCTATGCGGTGCAGGAGGGACTATATCCAATCTGGTTGTTAATGCCATGATCCTCACGACAAAATGCAGTGCAATCTGACAGCAGACTGTCAGTGTCATGCCAGAAGTTAACATAAGCCGTCTGTTTGAGCGCCTCTGCGGTGTACGGCGGTGCCGGCGGCACATGCGCACAGGCACACCTGTAATTCCGCTCCGGGGGATCCGCAGCGCAGCAGACGTCCCCGGGTTCCTCTGCTTGTTTCCCAGTCCCGCACTCCTCCTCTGCCCCGCTCAGTTTCGGGTTGCAAAAAGCCCAAACCATCCCGCAGAAATAGACGAAAAAAGTGCCCATGACCATAACCATGAGCGCGTAGGACTCTATCATGGCTTTGTTGACTGGAGATGTCATCTCAGGATGCGCAGGGACGATGATCGGTCTGAGTTCCCAAAGTGCGTTCAGGAGGGACTGTCAGTGCGAGTGGCATCTTCCATGTGGGTTGGACCACTTCGGTAACGCGAGATAGAGACATTCAGAAAATAATTTAGCCTATTGCTTTCGAGGTCACCTCTCACCTTAAACTGAATGCATGAATGGCCATTATCACGGCTGTGTGAGAATAGCACTGAAGCCCAAATGCCAGCAAAACAAACTCATTCTGATATTAACAAAATAAAACAAAAAAAAAGGAAAAAAGTAATGTTGCACAAAAATCCAAGCACTCTGTAATTAAACATAGTTTGTATATAATTAAACCCCTCAATCACTGTAATTTTTGAGGATTAACCTTGATTCCAATAAAATCCAAATGGAGAGTAATGTGTGCAAAGATGTCAATACTATTTGTAGTATTAATTAGACTAATATTAACCAACATACTGAATGCAATATTTCACTTTCAGAAGATGCAGTTTTGGACCAAGACTGAAAATGTATATCACGTAATATCACATGATTTTCAGGTGCTGCATACTAGTTCCTGTATGATGATTTAATAAAGCTGAAAAACTCAGTGATAAAGCTGGGGACAAATCAGCAGACAGAGACACCATTGTTCAGACTCACTGTACGAACCCAAAACCAGTATTTAATAACTTTCAATCCTGTTTGTATTTGGTTGTCTCTACTGAGTGTAAATACAAGTAGGGATGTAAATAATGTAATTGTACATTTGTATCTTTGCTACAAAATGAGATGCAGACGGATTATGAATGAGTGCAACTATTTAAACGGGTCTTACATGCTTTGAGTCATTTTGTCTCCCTGACAATCACTCATGTACACAAGCCCAACAGCTGGCAGGGTTTGACTGTCCTTTTAAGGTCAAACACCAGCACCCACAACTCCCAAAATACCATCAATGATCAATGAGACATTCAGGCTGAGTGCCTTTCTCTGGGGATTGATATTCCAATATGTTAGCCCACGTTTTAAAAACTAACTTTGCTGGGTTGAGGCATGCGAAAATTTTAAGATTCCAGGATAAAGCATCCTTTGTGAATGTTTTTCTTTTCTAAAAACCTTTAAAAAATCTAAAAAGTAGGGATAATATTTTGTTGATCTCCATTAGGATTTAGATGTGGCACTGTAAAATTCTGAGGACACTAGGGAATTTCAAGTTGAAATGACAGAGAGTGACGTTTGTGTAGTAAAGGTGAATTGCGTTTCCTGTTTATGATGAAAGTTATCAGGAAGACATAGCTCATAGTGCTCAAAGACACTTTACTGAGCACAAACTTCCACCAGCAATGAGCAATTCTCCAACTTTCAAACCTGCAATCGCTAAGAATTAGTGTTTTTTCCTTTATGTCTTTTGATTATCTGCTAAAATACCAAATGAAATGCTGTTTCACAACTGACTTTATCAATCATTTAATGGTCACCTTCCAAAGATACTTTATCTGTGCACCAACTACATTTAAAGATTTCTTAGATTTCTTTTGTCGTCAACGTCTTTTGGAGATATCTCAGATAGCCTGTATGTCTAATAAACAAACAGACTGACTTATGCATAAACAGACACATGCTGAAAACATTCGAAACTGATAAAGACTGTAGCCTACCTGAAACAGAGCATATATATCATGTTGAACAAATGTGTGCATTCACAAACAAACTGCAACTCACTACCCTGTGTTGTTAACTCATCTCCCCCTGCCCCAGCATCAAGCAGATTGTGCTGAGAAATGGTGAAATTATGTTTCCTGTAACCTATCGGTTATATATTCCTATATCCTACTGGTCCCTCTCATCATGTTTTCACTCTTATCTACAGAACCACATTCGATATGGATCAGGTTATATTACCCCAAGGAGTGGTGCTAACTCCATATCTACATGCAAATGTGACATGTTGTTTACACTAGCACTACATTGCAGGGTTTAAAAAGAGCATGGGGCTCAGTGTAGTGTGAATACTTATTCTGAGCCACATCTAAATGTCAGGACAGTCTGTCCACTGTGTGGAACTTTGCTGAAGATTTTGACAGTAATTTCTCTTTATTTTGTATTCTAACATAAAATGTAATGGCAGCTAACATGAGAACATGCTGTCGGCTGAGGTTTGCAAAGATATTAACGCGGTATAAAACATAGGTGACGGAGTATTTGAGCCATATTTAGGTTTTAAAGCTGATCCAGTGTTGTGGAACAGCAGGTCTGAGGAGGTTTTCGCGAGGAGTCAAAACAAGAGTGTGTACGAGGGCACCCATGCTTGGCTTCACAGAGGCTGGAAACACTGGCGAGAACGGCATTGTGGGTAGTGTAGTTTTTCCATTAACGTGTCCTGTATCCAGGTCCATTACTGATCGCTCTGAAAGAACTACACGCCCCACCCGCACCAGCTCCGAGGTCCCGGATGTCTATCGCGCCGGAAGAGAAGAAGGTCCTTTTCCCAGCCATCTTGTGGCTTCATCTAGCGAAGTGTTCGCACCAAGCCTCGTAGAATCGGAGGAAAATCCTGCTGAAGGGGCGCCATCATGCCCGGACAAATGCAAGAAGGTTTTGGCTGTGCCATAACCAATCGGTTCGACCAGTTATTTGACGACGAGTCGGATCCCTTTGAGCTGCTGAAGCAAGCCGAAGTGAAGAAGAAGAAGGAGGCTTCTGCTCCTGGTGCCGCCAAGACTGCAGCCCAGGCTGCCAAGCAGCCGAAAAAGGAGTCCCAAAAAGACAGAAAGGTTCCACTAGCCGATAAGAAGGAGGAGACCCAGGCACCCGTCCCACTCAAGAAAGATGGTAAAAATCAATATCTGCGTTTTAGGTTTTAGTCAAGCTGCTGCTAAAGGTTCGAAGCTAACGGGCTAAGTTGCTGCTTACTAGCTAGCAACGGTTCATAAGCTCCCGTGACATGAGGTCCGCGTGGCTGCTTTTGTGTCTCGGTGGGCTGTCATTTACGGGACAATGACATTTAAACAAACGTGTATTGCGATGGGAGCTGTGCGGCTTAAAGGATTCGGTGATAAACAGTTTGCAGGCCAACTTGTTTTGGCTTGTCCCCATCGGCCTTGTTGAGCAGGTGGAACCCGACAGCCTGGGTAACCAAAGAAAGTGGCCTCAAAGTGTTCAGATTTGACTCCTGTCAGATCGTGACTGTTAGTAAGGCCACTTGTTGCTGACTTTACCCAGAATAGGCCAATAGCAAGTAGTTTCTATTCACGTTATAATACGTATTTAAATAAAATCGGTTTAAGCGAAATCCGACAGATGCAAATTCAACTCGTTGATAAAATAACTTTAGATAGATTTAAATTAGTACATCGAATTGCTGGTGTGTTTGTCACTGACACATTAGGAGCAGCAGAGCTCTCATGGTGATGAACCTCGTGGTTGAGGTGTGGGGCGTGTTAAAGCACAGCCTCCAAACTGCCACTTCCCATTGGCGCACAATACATGCTCAATACATGCTCAGTGCATGCGGTCGACCTGCTTCTGCGCATTAACTTTTCCCGCTTATAACATTATAACTTTTAATTGATAACGTTGCCTGTTAAAATTAGGTCAACGTTTGTATTCTGATGTTGCAATATATCTGTTCCATCTTTAATTCGCTACTAAATTTTTACATACAGAAGTGTAAAATATAGTGTCAGGAAATGACTGGATACCTACTCACAGGCAGTTAGCTTGCCATTATCATCATGTTAGCCTGCCAAGTAGGCTCATAGCTGTTTGCTTGGGAGAAGATGAGACAGGTGCGACGACTATGGTGCACCCAGCTGCTGCTGTGTCTTGGAGGGTGTCTATTTTGGTAGCTGGTGATTTAGTCAATGGGTGGGACTGGGCCAGACGTGGTCAACCATGTGCCATGAAGGGTTAAAGACTATCAAGGTGTTAATTCCATCTACAGAGTAACTGGGTGATTTAACTGAGAAACACACTTTCAGAATAGGAATTGAATGATAATACAGCAAACTCGTGAATAATGTAATAATGTAAAACCACTCACCTCTGTATTAAATTTCTCCCACAAGATTGATACATTTTGTGCACTTAAAAGTTTCAGTAGTTTACACCATGTTTATTAATCTGATTACACTGCAGACATGGAGTTGCAGAGTATTTAATAAATTGACCCTACCAGTTGAATGTTTTTGATTTTGCACATTAATTGGAATTATTTGCTCCAGTTAAACAGAACAATCACCCCCACCCCCCCACCCCTCTTTCTTGTGTGTGGTGCTCAACAGTGGGTCCTGATCTATCAGTGCTATTGGTCCTCTAATCCTCCTGTTTTGGTCAATCCTAGGTGCTGGCATGAGGAGAATGGGCCGCAAGCCGGAAGGTGATGGCTCCAGACCCCAGGGCGGCCAGGGAGAAGGGCGCCCCCCCACAGACAGACGGCCTGTGGACAGGCGGCCACCTCGCCGCTTTGAGAGGCCTGCTGGTGATGCTGGCGAGAAACCTGAGGGTGGTGAATTCTCAGTGGAGAAGTGAGTTCAATTTCCAATCAGCAGATGTTTAATTGAACATTAATCATAAGTGTAAGAAGAGTAGAGTGCGTCCACTACTATCATAACTTTTACAGGGTGTTTTCTTGTTCCACATGAGGCAAAAGCAGCACTGACTATGGGGTGTGGGTAGGGACATCATGTGTTAAAGGCGTTGTTTACGATGATAAGGCTTAGCTTGTTAAAGCTTTGCCCAAACTGCTGCAGGCACTTTTATCTCAACAGTTTACTTGTGTTGAATTGATATAACATAAAAAATATTGTAAATTATCCAAATGTAAATCTAGATCACCCTAGCATTAGTCAACCTAAGCTAAGTTAATTATAGTTTCCGAATGAGGAGAAAGGGTAAGTGGATAATGTATATTTCTGCCATTTGGACCATTCAAGTTAATGTGAGGATTCACATTTAGAACTGATAAGATTTTGGTTTTTGATCTTTCTGAAATGGGGTGTGTTCTCCACCACACCCTTCATCCATCTGGCTTGTAGCCAACAGCTTGCTAGGCTACATTTGTAGCATCTTATACCACTGTGCATTGTACCTCTTTAATTCCAAATTTGATGTGCTTGAAAACATTTAAGGAACAAATATTTTATTTGCTTGAAGTTCTGTTGTTTAACAACAGCAAAACACTTAAGTGGTCACTAAAATAAAGCCTGTAGATGGCCCTGCCTTAGTTCTAAGCTTCTGACAGGCATAGAAACTCTTGCTTGAAAGATGTTCTTTGTCTATCTCTCTAGACCCATTGGTGACAGGCCGATGAGAGGACGCGGCGGTCCCAGAGGAGGCCGTGGAGGCAGAGGACGCGGCATGGGTCGCAGTGATGGCTTTGATTCCCGAGGAAAACGTGAATTTGATAGACACAGTGGCAGTGACCGATCGTAAGTTCTTTCAGTTCTTTTGTAATCCTTGAATAAAATATAAATTTGTACCAGGTCCGTTAAAGACCTTTTGAATGTGTTTTTAACGCAGTGCATGTGTAATGATCCTGGCTAAAGCAAATGTTGTTTCAGTAGTCTGAAAGGTGAGGAGAAGCGTGGCGGAAGTGGATCTCACAACTGGGGCACCGTCAAGGATGAGCTAAAGTAAGTTCCTATGTATGCAAAATGACTAACTTTGCATGATGGGACATTAGGCAGTTAAAGAGCATGTGCTCTTATTGAAAAACTTGAATAAATGTTATAAGTTTCTCCTTGTATGATGTATTTTTAGAGAGCCCCTGCTGGTGGTTTATGGTTTGCCAAGGAGTTATAATCACACTTTGAGATGTTTTGGATAAGTGTGTCTTGATAGGTCTGGGTGTCTTTTTAGATGTCATCACTTCTAATTCTACTTATTGACTCAAAATCATATTGTATCCTGGTTCAGAACTGTGGCAAATAATTTGAGTAATAAGACTTCAAATTGCACAAAATACCCAGTTCATTGCTTACACCCAGCTAAAACATCTGATACAACAGCTGTACAATAAAACCCAACATAAAAGTTACAATGTGTTATTCTTTTTGGGTCTTCTGTGAAATTTGACCACAATTTGTGTGCTAGCTCCCGTCCACCAGATTGTAGACACTACATGTGCATGATGGGCAATGTAAACAGCAACAAGGTCCAAACTTCACTTACAGATTTCCCAGTTTTCAGTAGCTAGCCTTATGTTTTGGTCACTAGGATGTATTGACCTAATCATGACTTTTTTTTTTCCTACATAGTGAGCTTGACCAATCAAACAACACTGAAGAGAACCCTGAAGGAGAGGAGCATCCACCTGCTGACTCTGAGAACAAGTACGTTCTTTTCTTATCTATCTTGTCCGGACTCAGAAGAATAAATTGTGAAGAGATGTTTTTGGTTTTGCTGTGGCCTCCAGTTCTGTAGAGTGCAATATTACTTGTGTGTGCAAATCAACCTGAAGTTAAATTTAAATGTAAATTAAAATGAATGTCAGTGATGTTAAGGCCACTAGCAACGCTCAACTCGGTGTCTCTGTTTTAAAGGGAGAATGAGGTAGAGGAAGTGAAGGAGGAAGGCCCCAAGGAGATGACTCTGGATGAGTGGAAGGCCATGCAGGACAAGGAACGGGCCAAGGTGGACTTCAACATCCGTAAAGCCAACGAGGGAGCTGATTGGAACAAAGGATTTGTGCTGCACAAGTCCAAGGCAGATGTAAGTCAAAATCAGCTGCACTCTTGAGAAATGTTTTATATTTCACATTTCATTTTGGTGTGCCTGATCATAATTTGAGCATCATCAGTCATTGTAGACGTTAAAGATTTTTGGCAGGTTATTGGTGTCAAATAAGACCACATTTCTTTCTTTCTAAAGCAGAATAATAACATATGTACAAATAGGCATTGGACAGCCACCCACTCAGTCTATTAAAGAAACCCCCTTCACTGAGGTTTCAGTTTGAGATTTACATAAATGCAAAAATAAAGTCAAGTGTAAACTAAAAGCAATATTAACACCGACCCTCAGTTTTGCACGCAATCTGAATGTTGCAGAAAACTCTTTTTCACCTTCACTCTGCATTTTCATTTGAGATATAGAACAGTTGAGATTGAAGCAGGTCACTAAATGGTTACTGCACTAACTCAAACCAGACATATTGCTCATACACTGGCATTTAAAAGTGAGCACAGACCCACGTTGAGGCAAGAAGATAGAGTTGAAGATTTTTGAAGACAGGAAATGCAGGCCTTGATAGGATGTTTTGTTCCTAGAACGTTGTCAATTGGTACAAACAGAGTTTTGCTCACCATGTTGTGTTCATGTGTGTAATATATTTGCCATTGTCCATCACAGGATAAGAAAGGTGAACTGATTGACCCTGAGGTTGAGGAGCCTAAGGTAAAATCTCCACTGCTGTTGTGCAGTATTTGAAATCCATTGATACTTCTAAACAAAATAAGACCAAAGCTGTAAATGTCCAAAAAAATAATCATAATTGGCCTTCCACCCCTACTTTTGTACTTCAGGGAGAGGATGAGCACCACTTCCGGAAGCCAGCCAATGACATTACGTCCCAGCTGGAGATCAACTTTGGAGATCTGGGCCGTCCAGGCCGTGGGCGCGGAGGACCACGTGGTGGCCGGGGTGGTCGTGGCCGCGGTGGTGGTGGTGGTGGTGGTGGTGGCGGCGGTGGCAGTGCCGTTGCCGTTGGCGGTGAAGCCACTAGGCCGGTCCGCGGAGGAAGGACTGACAAGGTAGATAATGTTATGGAAGTCTAGTTGTGTCATGTCACCCAAGTATCTGCATTTTCTCTGTATAATAGGGCCACTGTTGGAATTGAAGAGTTCATGGATGGTCACTACCATTCCCTCCTTGTATATCACATCTTCATTTGAATTTTCTAACTCCTACTTAATGTTGGCTTTTCTTTGCAGTCATCTGCGTCTGTGCCCAATGTGGACGACCCAGAGGCCTTCCCAGCCCTGGCCTAAGCCCTGGCTGCTGTCCCTCAGGCCTACAGGAGCCTCCTGAGCACCTCCACTACGAGGCTTGCATGTTCCTGGATCCTTCAGCAAAGTGAAATGATGGAGAAGACTGTCATTAACTATGGCACTCAATGTGAGGACTGAGTTTTATCCAATAAAAACAAAACAAAGATGGAAAAAAAACAAAGTAAGAAAAAAAAAAAACAAAAAAAGAAAAGGACTTCTTGCTACTCTGGAGCAACTTATTGGTAGAGGTTTTGTACTTGGAAACAAAGTAGCAGGGATGTTTTCATACAGTATTTTTTTCAGAGGTTATGCATTGTCCATTGATAAATTTTTGTAATTGCTGCTTGAAAATATGCATTTCGAAATATAAGCATAAGAAGAGTATCTTTAGCTTGGTGTGTGCCATTGCTTGCTTGCTTTAAAATAGGCACTGCAGAGTTCCAACCCAAGCTCATAAGCTCTGCCACACCAGGTATTTCGGATGAAGTTACAGCTTCACTCATTGAGATTTATGGATTTTTTTTTTTCTTTAGCACTGGGGTATTGTTTTATATTTTATACAGGAGGTCTATTCTTCTATGATCTTCGGCCTGTAAATCTTGACTATTTTCATAAATTCTTTCAGAGACTGTATTTCACATGGTGCAAATAGGACACCCCTTGGTCTTTGATCAAGCGATGCTGTCTACATTTGAATGCATTGATGAAATGGCACCAAAATCTGTATTAAGGTTCTTTTGTACTGAAGTGTTTTGAAGGAGGAACATTAGGTCATTTTTGGAGGAACGCATTGGTGATTACTCTCCTAAATTTGCTGTGATCCTGAGACATTTGTCAAGTGGATTCATTTGAAGCTGAAAGCTACTCCATGTCTTCTGCTTTACCTATGTTTCGGGTGCAGTTCACCATCTAATGTCTCTTCCTCCTTGCTCATTTCATCTCTGATTACTCACCATGTGCAAAGTCAATCAAAGCCTTTGTTTTACTGCAAAGAGTGATAGGGAGAGGAAGTATCTTGAGATGCGGCTGTGGCCCCCCCTCAGACCCTCTCCGACTGTTTACACACTCCACTCGAGCATCCTTCCACACATGTCAACTCAGCCCAGCGTCAGTTTGGTTCTGCTGTTTGTTCTGTGCTGATATTTTCCTCCACTGTTGACTTGCCCTGTAGCTACCACAGTGGCACCACTGCATAATTGCTCTGAAAGAAATACAGTCGTTCATTGTGTGGAACAACTGAAGTGCTCTACAAATGTGTGAATTCTAGCCCTGCTATTAGAGACCTCTGTCGGTAAATAAAGATGGTCGATAAATTTTTTGCGTTGTCACTTTTTTTATCCTGCCTACTGGCAAAATAATTAAACCCAAGTACAGTTCACAAATTGTCTTGATTCTGCTTACAACTACGTACGCACATGCTGTCTAGTATAGGTTACCTTTGTGCTTGGTGAGTGTCCTCACAAAATACTTTTGTGGACAAAACCTGTTAAGCATGCAGGTCAAATGGTCTCCTCCCACCTCAGGTTTTTGTTTAATAAGGTTTGAAAAGTTTTTTTTTTAAAGTTTAACATGGAATTCTGACCAGTGCTTAACCTGCTGCCAACACTCACAAATACTCTTGTAAACCACCCTGACAATCAACTGTTTCAGACCAGTAGTTCATACAAGAGAAAGAAGACATTAGGCCTTAAAAAAAAAAAAAAAGATGTTAGTACTGGGATTAAATCATTTATTTTCATAGATAATAAAAATGACAAATCACATTCTCCCAATAAGGTAGCAATGAAAGTAACTGACCAAAAGTCTGAGTTACACTAATTGGGAAATAGAGACAGTGATTGGTTGCAAATCTATTAGGTAAAATGATACTCCAGTTTCCTCTTGTTGAAGATGTAAAGCAAAACACTACGTAACCAATTTCAAACATCTCAGTGTTAGCCATGCTAGCGACATGACTCTTGGTAGGATAATGTTGGTCAATCGGCCAACTTTTTCGGACAGACTGAGATAGCTCAACTATTGATCAGATGGCCCTGAAATTTTGTATAGGCATTTGTGGCTCCCAGAAGATGTATCCTATTGACTTTGGTGATTTCCTAATCTTTCCTCTGTCACCACCATGAGGTTGACACTTTTGGCTTTTAGTGAAATTTCTTAAATATTAAAATGATTGCCATGAAATTTGGGGCACATTTTCATGTCCCACTCAGAATGAATTGTAATAACTTGTGATCCCTTAACTTCTCATCTATTACTATCATTAGATAAAAATGGTAACTTGTTCAATAGTTTGGCTGATGACCAAATACCTGCAAAACAAGCTGTTCTTTGTCTTCAGTGGAAATAAGCACTTGTGAGCATTAAATGTACGTAGCTCAAAGCACTGCCGTTCCTACATACAGCCTCACAGAGCTGCTAGCATGGCTGTAATCATTCCAAATATTTCCTTTTGTCAAATGCTTTAACATTTCGCACACAGTATTGCAATTGATTGTTTGTGATTTTGGTGTCAGCAACAACATTGGCACATTATCTGTCATGCTGCGATTAGATTAGGTAGCTAAAATAAGATTGAGGTAGCATAGATGTATTTAAAAGCACAGCTCTGGTCGTAAATGTTTTGAGTATTCATAGAAAACATTTTGACATGTCACAGTAGGAAAAGCAGAGTGGTAAATAATAAAATGAACCATGGCTAAATTGCATTTAGCTGGATCAGTTTTAGGGTTTTTCCAACCCAGTTCAGATGAAACACCTCCACCATGTGACTCAAGCCTCGTCAAGCCTTTTCAAAGATTACTGACGATCACAGTGACACAGAGCTGAGGTAAGTGATCTTTCAGTTAAAATATACCAGCGAATAAAATGTAATAAGTTAATCTAACATTAAGTTAGATTAACTTATAACATAAGTTAATCTAACATTAACCCTTTCTTCTCATGCACATTTTTTAAAGCCTGCCAGACGTCCAGCGCACAAGCGGGTAAGTTAGTCATTACGTTGTGTGCACTTTTGGTACACTTGTTGAATTCATGCAGTACTTGCATTTACACCAAGGTCTCATACTGCACCGAAGCTTTCATGATATCCTTCACTTGTAACTTTTGGATCAAAGCGACTTCCAAAATGAGTAGACATGGTGTGTGCTCAGGACAGTACAACAACGTAGAAAAGTACCTGCACTTGGATGTATCTTTGGTGGAGGCTTTCGTCACACGGAAAGGGGTGTTGTTTCATCTAAACTGGGTCAGAAAATGATAAGACATGTCCCAGTATTGTGCATTGTGGCACACTGTCATGGCTTAATGAGACACAGAGCCATTGTTAATGTAATTTAATAACACCTGCGCTTTTCCTACCATGGCAAGTCAAAGCGTGTGCTGTGAAAAGGGCCGATCAGTGCCGATCTGTCAGCATCAGGATTGAGGCCTTTTTCCAAATACCTCATTTCAGCCAGGCATAAAATGTTGATATCTGATATACTCATGCAGCTTGTGATGTGTTCATTTTGGTTGTGGTATTAGTGTGTCTAAAGCCATTCTGAAGAGAAAACAATGGTAATGCATAAAATGAAAGAAAAATTACATTTGAGTCAAAAATGATTCCTGCATAACAGCACAGACAACTGCAAGACAGCTGTTACAGTTCTGATCAATAAGCTAAGAGGTAGTTCATGCACATCCCAGCTAGGTGCGTGAGCCAAAAAAACAGACACTGAAATCATTGTTGTGTCCAGTAGCTTCAATTTCTTTCATCAGTTCTTCCTCTAAACGTTCTTCTCACTCAAACCTGATCTCATCAAAGAGTTCTGCTTTAGTTTCACACTAACTGTCCTGAAAGAAGTCACTACAGAAGTCAATTTTGACGGCATCCAGAGTCAACTTTCCTCCAAAGTTCAACGTTTCTATGAAGACGTTTTGAGTAGGGAAGAAACCCAGCATTTCTTCCTCCTCCTCCTCCTCCTCCTCCTCCTCCTCCTGATCCTCCTCCTCCATAGTTCCCATCCCGTGTGATGAGATATAGTCAACGGTTGTGTTTGTGTCCAGAGAGGTCTGTGTGTGGTCGGAGCTGTCTGAGTCATGCGAGAAGCTCTTGATGTATGTGCTCAGAGGGTACAGCTGTGTGGCCGTCTCTGTCTCCGGGCTGAGGCCGATCTGAGGACGGAGCTGCGAGGAGACGTTTTTAGATGTGGAGATGCCATTGTTCTGTTTGGGCAGCTCCTCCACATCCACCAGGATGGGCTCTCCTTCCTCCTCGGTTACACTGGAGTTACTCAGCTGTAGCTGGAGGTTAATCTTGCCCTGTTTGGGAGGAAGAAACAGGCTCAAACTAGGAACAATAAGCTGAAATGTAGCTTGAATTTTTTTTCACTTTTACATAAATACCTTCTCCTGTGTACACTCTTTAGCCCATTTGCTGTTTGCAGGATCTGGCACAACATCGAGCATGAGGCACTGGAAAAACACCCAGAACCTGAGGGGGGAAGTAGAAAACTGCTGAACAATCTGGAAACTTGTTTTGGCAACATAACAATTCATTTTTGTTTTGCTGCATCATTTCTTTGACAATAGTTGTGTGTTTTTCTGTAGAACGGTAGATGAACAAAATAATGTAACGTGAGCTTGTCGCCCATATGGAGGTGCTGTTGCTCACGTACTTTTGCTTTACTGCTGAACACTGGCACAGGCACAACAAAAGCACCACGATCATGAAGGCGACGCCACACACCAGTAAGAGCCACAGTGGAGTTTCTTCTGTAATAGTGAGAATAAAACAGGGAGAAGATGTAAAGTTGCAGCACTTACATTTTTCTCCTCTAGTACAGTCAGTTAAAGTAGTGAAAGAAAAAAAAACAAACAGGCAATACAGCCATACCATATCATAAGAGATTAGCAACTCCACATTAAACCCGTACTGTCTATTACATCACATACTGTACATTATTTAAGCAACAGTACGTCTGCTGTTAATGTTATTACACAATCACTGTCATTGTAAAAAATTCAGCTTAGAGTCTTAAAAACGATCCATTATAGCCAACAGTCATCCAGGACAACCAGAAGCAGGTGACAGGCAACTAGTGGAGACTCCAAGATCGTCTCATCAACCTCAAAATGTCAAACTATTCTTTAATAGCAACTGTCAAAGGTGTCTACCCTGGATAAAGAGCTGGATTTTTAAGCTTGGAGGGCCCTCTCCTGCAGCAGTGGAGGCAGACATCCACAGCCAGTAGGCAGCTGGAGACAGGTTTTCGATCACGTGCATCCTCTCTGATGCTGCCACGGGGTCTGAAACACAAAGTCGTATACACACAGCAGTCAAGCTGACTGACTGTCTGCATCCAAAAGGTACATGCTACAAACAAGGTGCTGTCACTACAGTGTACGAGTAGTTTCAACCAAATAAGGGACTGTGTGAAAATTATTAATTAGAATTATCTTACATTTTATTTTAATAAAAAAAGCAAATTTTTATGTAAATAATCTCAAAATTGTGAAAGAAAAAAAACGACCCTCCCCTACTCTCTCTTCATCAAATGAAAAAATGTTAAATTCCCTCCCCCTTTCCTGACATCCCTCCCTCTGCCTCCGTTACTGACAATCACAGATAAAGTTGTTCTTACAAGGCTTCTGGTGTCCTCTTTCGCTCTCCAAATAGATGGTATAGTTGGTGATACAACCCCTCCGCTGGCTCCTGGGAAGCTCCATCCATGTCACTTTCACTGTGTGCCCCTCAACCTTCTCTTGGGCAATTGGACCAGCTTCTGGGACTGCAACCAGCAGCAGAACCCAAAAACAACACTCAATGAATGATGAATAATAACAGAATATTTTAAACAACTTAATACCTAAACTGAAAAGTTGTATTCAGCATTATCATAATATTATGGTTCAGAAAATTACAGAATAATACTAAAATAGTGCTAATCATGCTGTATAGCTCCTCTCCGATCTTACCTGACTCCAAGGTGGTGACACCTCCAAACCTTTCCCAAGTCACTGAGCTCTCATTATAGACACTATACACTGCTCCCTCGTAGCACTCATATGGCTTAATATCTGCATACAGACAGGTAGTGGTAAACAATGGTTGTATCATTTTGTAAGACAAAAAAGACAAAATAATAAAAGAGAAAAAACATGGCTGCCAACACCTAACTTAAAAAGATCCACATCAGAGAGACACCAACATGGCTGAAGTGAAGAACTGTATGTCACTGCCTTTGCCTTTTTGTGTTACTCCACCACCGCATGTCTCACCTGTAACGACTGCATGGTTGTCATTTCTGCCCAGTCTCATCCATCTGAGCTCCTCCAGCTTGAGGCCCACTGGGTACCACTCCACCACATACGCAGCGGGTAGTCGTGCAGTTTCAGGCTTTCTCCAGGAGATGGTGACTGCTGATACTTGCACATCCTGTGAGGACTTGGCTGGAGCATGTATGAATACTTGCACTGCTTCATACAAGACACAAACACAGACACCACCTTCATACTTTGTTCAGTATTAGTAAAGCTCTTACTAAACAAGCTTTTAACTGATACAAGGTTTACTTTTTTTTTTTTTTTTACCTTTTGTGTGATGTGCTGTAATTCTAGCAGGAGGGGACAGCCCTTTGGAGTTACGAGACCACAGTGTCACTTCACAGTTAGCACAGATCGGGATGGTATAATTCCTGTCATTGCTACTGACATTAGTGACAAAGGCCAGTCTAGAATCTGGGCTGTCGACACAGACAATGTAGTCTTTAATCTTCCCTCTGGAGACAGAACTGTTCGCTTCCTGCAATCAAAAAATAAAGTTTAAAGGTTTACCATTGAGTTTGATGCCATACGTTTGCTAAACAACAAAAGAAAAAGCTATTGTGTTGTGTCTATTACTGTCTGTCTTTACAGGATGCTCAGAATGAACACACTGCAAGATGACTACGTACGACACATCATTTCTGTTCAGCTGCTCTTTTCTTGTAAACTGAAACTGTGGTGTCTGCAGTCAGGTTTCACTTATCTCTCGCTGTCTTTATGTGACAAATGAATTTATGTGTGTGTGTGTGTGTCTCTGTGTCTGTGTTTCTGTCTTTGTGGTAAATGGTAGGGATGTGTGAGCATATGTGTGTACGTATGTGAGAAGGTGTCACCTCAGAAGCGGTCAAGGGTTGACCTTTAGTTTGTGGAGAACATTGTAGTGAAGCAGGAAGATCACAAAGTGTTCCTATGGTGACACCACCAGACACCAACCCACACAGATGGTGAGTAAGAGGACAGGGAACCCATGGAGAGTGCTGACGCTTAAAACAGTACTGTCACTCACAAGGGCTCCACCCCTCCAAAACAAAGAGACTGGGTTTTTAATGCCGTCAGCCAAATGGTTTATTAACATATAACATCTGAATTTACATTCAGGAAAACCCATACGCAAATGTTATACATGTAGATGTGTTGAATTTCCATGTATGAAACATATGTACATATGAAGTAAAATCATATATGTATTTTCAAGTATAGCCTATACATGTAAAAGTTACAAATGAAACCTATTAGAAATTGAAATAATGTCATATATTGACATATATGTAATATATAAGCTAAGCATGTAATGTAAGCTAATAAAAACATGTATTTTAGCATGTCTTTTAGCATGTCTGTTTATATTATGTTTATATCTGACATACGTAAATAAACAAATAGAAATGTATGTTTACATTTTATAAGAAATTATTAAGTAAATCCTGTACGAACATATAGAATTTTAATCAGCATGTTGTTTTAATAAAGTTGCATTTTACTATGAGTATTTCATATGTTATGAACTTATATCTTCTTATATCCAGAGGATGTATATATGTCATAATAATATATCCTCTTATAGGCAAAACATATGGTAACATTACTCTTGATATAGGAACATATATGTTATTATATGTCATAAGTCATAATATATTACGGCATAAAATGTCGTAAAACATTAAGGCATAAAAATGTGAATCGTGCTGATCCACACCTGGAGGTGAGTCAGGTTCAGTGTATGTTGGTCGATCAGCGCTTAAGCTGATTCATTGAGGAAGGACGCCGACCTTCAACCTGTAGGCTAGGTATGAAATCTGAGCTCAGATGACCTGAGATATGTCACACAAGTGTGAGTGAATGTGTGTGTTGAAAAATAAAAATAATAACCTATAATAAAACAGCATAAAAGATTGAGAATGTCAAATGCTGTGTTCACATTTGTTTGCATCATACTATAGTGAGGCATAAAAAAGTCAAAAAACGTCACAGTATAATAACGCATAAAATGTCGTAGTATAGTAAGGCTAAAAAATTTGAAAAAATGTCATAGATAATAAGGTATATAACGCCAAAAAAGGGACATAGTATAGTAAGGCAATTATTTTGACATTATATGTTATTGTATGACGTTTTATTCCTCACTATAATGTGACGCTTTTTGAAATTTTTTTGCCTTACAATACCATGTCATTTTTTTGGCGTTATATGCCTTATTATTCTATGACGTTTTATTCCTCACTATACTATGAAGTTTTTTGAAAATTTTTTGCCTTACTATACCATGTCATTTTTTGGCGTTTTATGCCATACTATACTATGTCGTTTTTTGGCGTTTTATGCCTTACTATACTTTGACGTTTTTTTGAAATCTTTATGCCGTACTATACTATGTCGTTTTTTGGCGTTTTATGCCTTACTATACTATGACGATTTTTCAAATTTTTTTGCATTAGTATACTATGACATTTTTTGCCTTACTATACTATGTCATTTTTTTCACATTTTTTTGCCTTACTATACTATGTCGTTTTTTTGGAGTCATATGCCTTGTTATAATGTGACATTTTATGCCTTTCTATAATATGTAGTTTTTTTAAAAATTTTTTTGCTATGTTGTTTTTTGGCGTTTTATGCCTTACTATACCATGACGTTTTTTGCAAATTTTTTTGCCTTACTATACTATGTTTTTTCAAATTTTTTGCCTTACTATACTAAACGCCAAAAAAGCGACATAGCATAGTAAGGCAAAAAAATAAAAAAAAACGTCATAGTATAGTGAGGAATAAAATGTCATAGAATAATAAGGCATATAACGCCCCAAAAAACGACATAGTATAGTATGGCATAAAATTTCATAATATAATAAGGCATAAAAATGTCAAAAAAACGTCATAGTATAGTAAGGTATAAAACGTAATAGAATAATAAGATATATAACGCCAAAAAAATGACACAGTATAGTAAGGCATAAAACGCCAAAAAACGTCATAGTATAGTAAGGCATAAAACGCCAAAAAAGCGACATAGTATAGTAAGGCAAAAAAATTTGAAAAACGACATAGTATATGAAGGCATAAAATGACAAAGAATGTCATAGTATAGATAGGCAAAAAAATTTGAAAAAACGGCATAGTATAGTAAGGCATAAAACGGCAAAAACATGACATAGTATAGTAAGGAAAAAATGTGAAAAAACGACATAGTATAGTGTGGCATAAAACGCCAAAAAAGCGACATAGTATAGTAAGGCAAAAAAATTTGAAAAAACGTCATAGTATATTAAGGCATAAAACGCCAAAGAACGTCATAGTATAGTATGGCATAAAACGCCAAAAAATTACATGGTATAGTAAGGCAAAAAAATTTGAAAAAACGTTATAGTATAGTAAGGCATAAAATGCCAAAAAATGCCATAGTTTAGAAAGGCATAAAATCGAAAAAAAAAGTCATAGTATAGTAAGGCATAAAACGCCAAAAAACGTCATAGTATAGTAAGGCAAAAAAACTTGAAAAAACGTCATAGTATAGTAAGGCATAAAATGCCAAAAAATGCCATAGTTTAGAAAGGCATAAAATCAAAAAAAAAAGTCATAGTAAAGTAAGGCATAAAACGCCAAAAAAGCGACATAGTATAGTAAGGCAAAAAAATTTGAAAAAACGTCATAGTATAGTAAGGCATAAAACGCCAATAAACGTCATGGTATAGTAATGCAAAAAAATGTGACAAAAAGTCATAGAATAGTAAGG
>NW_019524797.1:407917-442242 GCF_002814215.2 Seriola lalandi dorsalis
GCCAAAGAATGTCTTAGTATAGTAAGGCAAAAAACGCCAAAAAAGCGACATAGTATAGTAAGGCAAAAAAATTTGAAAAAACCTCATAGTATATTAAGGCATAAAACGCCAAAGAACGTCATAGTATAGTAAGGCATAAAACGCCAAAAAACGTCATAGTATAGTAAGGCATAAAACGCCCAAAAAAATTACATGGTATAGTAAGGCAAAAAAACTTGAAAAAACGTCATAGTATAGTAAGGCATAAAACGTGAAAAAACGGCATAGTATAGTAAGGCATAAAACGCCAAAAACATGACATAGTATAGTAAGGAAAAAAAATGTGAAAAAACGACATAGTATAGTGTGGCATAAAACGCCAAAAAAGCGACATAGTATAGTAAGGCAAAAAAATTTGAAAAAACCTCATAGTATATTAAGGCATAAAACGCCAAAGAACGTCATAGTATAGTAAGGCATAAAACGCCAAAAAACGTCATAGTATAGTAAGGCATAAAACGCGAAAAAATTACATGGTATAGTAAGGCAAAAAAACTTGAAAAAACGTCATAGTATAGTAAGGCATAAAATGCCAAAAAATGCCATAGTTTAGAAAGGCATAAAATCTAAAAAAAAATTCATGGTATAGTAAGGCATAAAACGCCAAAAAAGTGACATAGTATAGTAAGGCATAAAACGCCAAAGAACGTCATAGTATAGTAAGGCAAAAAAATGTCAAAAAACGTCATAGTATAGTAAGGCATAAAACGCCAATAAACGTCATGGTATAGTAATGCAAAAAAATGTGACAAAAAGTCATAGAATAGTAAGGTACAAAACGTCATAGAATAATAAGGTATATAACGCCAAAAAAATGACATAGTATAGTAAGGCAAAAAAATTTGAAAAAATGACATAGTATAGTGTGGCATAAAACGCCAAAAAACGTCATAGTATAGTAAGGCATAAAACGCCAAAAAATGACATGGTATAGTAATGCAAAAAAATGTGAAAAAATGTCATAGTATAGTAAGGTACAAAACGTCATAGAATAATAAGGTATATAACGCAAAAAAAATGACATAGTATAGTAAAGCAAAAAAATTTGAAAAAACGACATAGTATAATGTGGCATAAAACGCCAAAAAATGACATAGTATAGTAAGGCAAAAAAATTGGAAAAAACGTCATAGTATAGTAAGGCATAAAACGCCAAAGAATGTCATAGTATAGTAAGGCAAAAAAATTTGAAAAAACGGCATAGTATAGTAAGGCATAAAACGCCAAAAACATGACATAGTATAGTAAGGAAAAAAAATGTGAAAAAACGACATAGTATAGTGTGGCATAAAACGCCAAAAAAGCGACATAGTATAGTAAGGCAAGAAAATGTGAAAAAACGACAGTATAGTAAGCCAAAAAACGTCATAGTATACTTAGTGAAAAAAATTTCAAAAAACGTCATAGTATACTTAGTGAAAAAAATTTCAAAAAACGTCATAGTATAGTAAGGTATAAAACGTCATAGAATAATAAGGTATATAACGCCAAAAAAATGACACAGTATAGTATAGCATAAAACACCAAAAAAGCGACATAGTATAGTAAGGCAAAAAAATTGGAAAAAACGTCATAGTATAGTAAGGCAAAAAAATTGGAAAAAACGTCATAGTATAGTAAGGCATAAAATGCCAAAGAACGTCATAGTAAAGTAAGGCATAAAACGCCAAAAAACTCATAGTATATTAAGGCATAAAACGCCAAAAAAGGTCATAGTATAGTAAGGCATAAAACGCCAAAAAATTACATGGTATAGTAAGGCAAAAAAACTTGAAAAAACGTCATAGTATAGTAAGGCATAAAACGCCAAAAAAAGACATAGTATAGTAAGGCAAAAAAAATTCTAAAAAAATTCATATCAAAGAAAGTCATAAAATGTCACCGTATAATAAGGTATGTAATGCCAAAAAAAAAAGGACATAGTATAGTAAGGCAAGAAAATGTGAAAAAACGACAGTATAGTAAGCCAAAAAACGTCATAGTATACTTAGTGAAAAAAATTTCAAAAAACGTCATAGTATACTTAGTGAAAAAAATTTCAAAAAACGTCATAGTATAGTAAGGTATAAAACGTCATAGAATAATAAGGTATATAACGCCAAAAAAATGACACAGTATAGTATGGCATAAAACACCAAAAAAGCGACATAGTATAGTAAGGCAAAAAAATTGAAAAAACGTCATAGTATAGTAAGGCATAAAATGCCAAAGAACGTCATAGTAAAGTAAGGCATAAAACGCCAAAGAGCGACATAGTATAGTAAGGCATAAAACGCCAAAAAATTACATGGTATAGTAAGGCAAAAAAACTTGAAAAAACGTCATAGTATAGTAAGGCATAAAACGCCAAAAAAAGACATAGTATAGTAAGGCAAAAAAATTTCTAAAAAAATTCATATCAAAGAAAGGCATAAAATGTCACCGTATAATAAGGTATGTAATGCCAAAAAAAAAACGACATAGTAGAGTAAGGCAAGAAAATGTGAAAAAATGACAGTATAGTAAGCCAAAAAATGTCATAGTATAGAAAGGTATGAAATCTCCAAAAAACGTCATAGTATACTAAGGCAAATAAATGAAAAAAAACGTCATGGTATAGTAAGACAAAAAAATTTTATAAAAACTTCATATTATAGAAAGGCATAAAATGTCACAGTATAATAAGGCATAAAACGCCAAAGAGCGACATAGTATAGTATGGCATAAAACGCCAAAAAATGACATGGTATAGTAATGCAAAAAAATGTGAAAAAATGTCATAGTATAGTAAGGTACAAAACGTCATAGAATAATAAGGTATATAACGCAAAAAAAATGACATAGTATAGTAAAGCAAAAAAATTTGAAAAAACGACATAGTATAGTGTGGCATAAAACGCCAAAAAATGACATAGTATAGTAAGGTATAAAATGTCAAAAGAAAGTCACAGTATAGTATGGCATAAAATGTCAAAAAACATCAAAGTATAGTAAGGCATAAAACATCATATTATAATAAGGCATAAATATGTAAAGAAACTTCATAGTATGGTAAGGCATAAAAATGTCAAAAAACATCATAGTATAGTAAGGCATAAAACATCATAGTATAGTAAGGCATCAAACGTCATATTATAATAAGACATAAAAATGTCAAAAGAAGTTATAATATAGTAAGGCATAAAATGTCATATTATAATAAGCCATAAATATGTCAGAAGAAGTCATAGTATGGTTAGACATAAAATGTCAAAAAACGTCATAGTATAGTAAGGCATAAAACGTCATAGTATAGTAAGGCATAAAATGTCAAAAAAAGTCATAGTATAATAAGGCATAAAACGTCAAAAAACGTCAAAGTATAATAAGGCACAAAATGTCAAAAAACTTCATAGTATAGTAAGACATAAAACGTCATAGTATAGTAAGGCATAAAAATTCATATTATAATATGGCATAAAAATATAAAAAAATGTTATAGTATTGTAAGGCATAAAAATGTCAAAAAAAACATCATAGTATAGTAAGGTATATAACGTCATATTATAATAAGACATAAAAATGTCAAAAAACGTCATGGTATAGTAAGGCACTAAACATCATAGTATAGTAAGGCATAAAACGTCATATTATAATAAGGCATAAAATGTCAAAAAACGTCATAGTATAGTAAGGCATAAAACATCATAGTATAGTAAGGCATAAAACGTCATATTATAATAAGGCATAAAAATGTCAGAAAACATCATAGTATAATAGGCACAAAATGTCAAAAGATGTCATAATATAGTAAGGCATCAAAAACTTCATAGTATAGTAAGGTACAAAACGTCATAGTGAAGTAATGTCTTAAATGTCAAAAAAAGTCATAATATAGTAAGGCATAAAATGTCAAAAAAACATCATAGTATAATAAGGCACAAAATGTCAAAAGAAGTTATAATATAGTAAGACATAAAAAACGTCATATTATAATAAGCCATAAATATGTCAGAAGAAGTCATAGTATGGTTAGACATAAAATGTCAAAAAACGTCATAGTATAGTAAGGCATAAAACGTCAAAAAACGTCATAGTATAGTAAGGTATCAAAAAAAGTCATAGTATAATAAGGCATAAAACGTCAAAAAACGTCAAAGTATAATAAGGCACAAAATGTCAAAAAACTTCATAGTATAGTAAGACATAAAACGTCATAGTATAGTAACGCATAAAACTTCATATTATAATAAGGCATAAAAATGTCAAAAAACATCATAGTATTGTGAGACATAAAATGCCAAAAGAAGTCATAATATAGTAAGGTATAAAACGTCATAGTATAGTAAGACATAAAACGTCATAGTATAGTAAGGCATAAAAATTCATATTATAATATGGCATAAAAATATAAAAAAATGTTATAGTATTGTAAGGCATAAAAATGTCAAAAAAAACATCATAGTATAGTAAGGTATATAACGTCATATTATAATAAGACATAAAAATGTCAAAAAACGTCATGGTATAGTAAGGCACTAAACATCATAGTATAGTAAGGCATAAAACGTCATATTATAATAAGGCATAAAATGTCAAAAAACGTCATAGTATAGTAAGGCATAAAACGTCAAAAAACGTCATAGTATAGTAAGGTATAAATCGTCATAGCATAGTAATGCATAAAATGTCAAAAAATGTCACAGTATAATAACGCATAAAACGTCATATTATAATAAGGCATAAAAATGTAAAAAAACATCATAGTATGGTAAGACATAAAATGTCAAAAGAAGTCATAATATAGTAAGGTATAAAACGTCATAGCATAGTAATGCATAAAACGTGAAAAAACGTCATAGTATAGTAAGACATAAAACGTCATAGTATAATAAGGCATAAAAATGTCAAAAAACGTCATAGTATGATAAGACATAAAATGTCAAAAGATTTTAATAATATAGTAATGCATAAAATGTAAAAAAAACATCATAGTATAGTAAGGCATAAAACGTCATATCATAATAAGGCATAAAAATGTCAAAAAACGTCATAATATAGTAATGCATAAAATGTCAAAAAACATCATAGTATAGTAAGGCATAAAACGTCATATTATAATAAGGCATAAAAATGTCAAAAAACGTCATAGTATAATAAGGCACAAAACGTCAAAAGATGTCATAGTATAGTAAGACATAAAATGTCAAAAGAAGTCATAATATAGTAAGGCATAAAACTTCATAGTATAATAAGGCATAAAAATGTCAAAAGATGTCATAATATAATAAGGCATAAAATGTCATAGCATAATAAGGCAAAATTAAAAAAAAAAAAACGTCTTAGTATAGTAAGGCATAAAATAAAAGTGTCAAAAAAAGTTTTGGCATAATAAGGCATAAAATGTCATAAAACGTCATAGTATAGTATGGCAAAATAAAGTAAAACTGAGTCACCAATTAACCTAATGGACATTTTTTTGATGACATTATGTACCACTGTGATATTCTCACGACGTGAGCCTTCAGATGGCCCCAGCCCTTTCAGTCAATCAGATGCTAGCATGCCTAAATCGGTTGTATTGGAGACGTAGCCTCTTGGAGGGCACATTGGAATGATCTTATATGAGTGAACGAGTTCACTGAAATATTGGTATGGAGAATTCTGTCCTCCCAAAATATTGGTAGGGACGCATTCCTACTGTCCATATGTAATCCTACGCCCTTGGTCACTCACTATCATTCAGCAATTCAAACTGATGCAAAGCACTTACTCAGAAAAAAAAATTAAGAGTACTTTATTTTGACAAGATTCAAAACTTACCTTCCAGTAAACTGTCAGGGATTTAAAGTCAGCTGCAGATGCAAATTCAGCGTACCACACATCCAACTTTTTTGCAGGAGCTAAAACAATAAAACATCCATTTGTCACTGCATCATAAAACTAAAATCATATGTAAGAATGTTTTTTGTGTTTGGCTTCACTGACTAGATTTGAGTGTTTTTTTAATGAATGAGTGTATTAGCATCATGAGTACTGACATTTTGTGTCAAAGTTATTCTTTATCATTTGTATCAGTCTATGACGTAATGCTTTGAAATCCTTTTATAGTGATGCACATCCACTCTGCAAGTCTGTTAAAGTTTCCTATGCGAACTCAAGTCTGGCGGCAATGAGTAATAATTCCAAGAAACCTTGTAATTACTTCCTTTAAAGATTAAGAGTTGTTGTTGCTGTTTTTTTTGTTTTTTTTGTGAAGAATAGTTACTTAAAAAAAAAAAAAGATTTACTTCTAACTAACTCCTGGTGTTTTCTGTGAATTGGGTGATACTTTCATGTGTGCAACACCTACTACAAAAAGCAAGGGTGAATTTCCTCTTCTGTAACACTGACCCAACACCAGCGACAGCAATGTACGTATGACATGTGACAACACGGTGGGGAAGAAAAGGTCACTCCACCCTGTAATTTGTGTACAGTATGTGGGAAGTTCAGAGCTTCAAGCTTCATTTTCTGCACTGCTGCATTAATCTGCCTATACAATGAGACGAGTGGTCCAAATGTAAATGTGGATAAACAATCACACTGGGGGTTTCGTAATCATACATTGGATATATTTACATTAATGCCAACTGTTTTCCAAAGCACACTGTGAGTTTTCAGATTGATTCGTGATTCAAGTCATGATTTTTTCAAATTACAACACAGATCGGCCTACTTGAAGTTAAATACAAGTTACTTTAGAGTCATATGTTTATCTGTTGGTGAGTTTAAGTGCAGTTGGGAAACTGAGACTTGAGTGTTAGCTACGCAAAGAAACTACAAATTTCACTTCACTATATTGTAATGACGTACATGTAAGATCATTATGCGTCTTTTGGATGTGTTAACATAGTTTGTAAATGCAAAAGTGTTTTATAGCCAACCCTGAAACAATTAATTGGTTTTGCAATTGTTATTTTTAATCATACACAAGTGGGGTCTGAAGGAGTTTAAGTCCATTTCAACAAAATACAACAGTTGAGTAGTAAAATCAACACACACTCACAACTGCACTTCTAGGAGAAGATGTTATGGCTTTCACAAGAAAAGGCAACAAATTATTTATTGTGACAGATAAGCTTCCTGAATTATGTTTCACATCTGTACGTTGACTTTCATACCGTCCTGTCATGAAACCAGCAGCTGTTTAATCACCTGTGTGGATGTGAAATTTTTACTTTTACTTTAGTGACTTAAATTCAACCATCAGACAGAATATGTTGACCTAGAAAATGAAGATGACTGACAAACAGGTGTAATTCATCTTTTACATCATTTACTGAATACTTCAATAAAAAAAAGATGTAAGGGCCAAAACTGTGTCTACTCTGACCTCTACTCCTCCTGCTGCTGCTGCTGCCGTTGCTGGCTGTGCATGCAATACCAATCATGCATCAAGTCTGCACTTTCATAGCTTACATTTCTATATATCTTCACACCATCAGTAGGCTTGAACATATACATGTATCCTGTGATATTTCCCATTAACCACTACTGTCTTCTTCATCACTTCACTTTTTTTCTCTCTGGTCCAGTGTCGGCTGAAGAGACTCCACTGCAGTTTACTGAACACATTTCATTAAATATTTTCATTGTCTGAAATTTCGTCTTATCACTAATGGGTTTGCTCTCAAACCACAACCCACTGAGGCATGTCTCAGTGGCTTATCAATATTCTGCAGACAAACAGACGTGAGCTAATAACTTCCTCAGAAAACACAAGCAAAAGGAAACATTAATTAATTGATAGCATACATAGATTAGGAACGACAGAGATACTATAAATACTCCATTCAGATCTGTTAGTCTTCAGATGGAAGCAGTAGTGCTTCCTTTCAGTATAGTGCAGGAATACACACAGTAAGGCTCTTTTGAACACTCATCAGGAGCTGCAGGTTAGTAGTCAGTTACTTACCCTCCTCTTCAGTCAAGCAGGAAACGTTTAAGCTCCACTGACTCCACAAGCCGGTGCTAAATTTGGATCGGGCTCTGAAATAGTACAACCTGTAGGGCTCGAGAGACGAGATGGACCGGTTCTGAACTGTACTCGTCTGCACACCCTGAGAGTAAAAAAAACAAAACATTTATTTTTCTTCTTTTTTTTTTTTTCATTGACGTAAACTTACTCATCCATCCCAAAGTGACATTTACTATCATCATGTAAGGGCATCTGATAGAGGATTAAAGGTCAAATTAAAGCTTTTTATTGACTCTTCATCAACCTCACACTCATATCTACCTTTTAATTTGAATCAACAGTAGACTCATGAGGTCAAATCTTGCAGTGTATGCCTTCAAAGGTGTTAAGTAATCCTCTGCTATATCGATTGCAACTAAATGTTCCCAGCATCTGGACCAATCTAAAGCGTTAAGAGGTCTTACTTGGTCTGGATAAGATGTCCATGTCTGCTCTGCTGATTTGTACTGGATCTCCAGTTGTTGAGTGATCACAGACTGCTTCACTTCGATGATGCACTCCCGGGAAGAGCACTGGGGTTGGCCAAGAACAGGAGTCGATGGCATCACTGCTCACATCAACAAAGCCACCACAGAGGTTAAAACAAAACTCTTGAGCAACTTTCACAAGATGAGCACACAAGGTCAGTTTTTGATGTTTTCTTTACAACAAAAGAAAGATAAGATTCCAACGCGTCATTGCATCAGTTGAAAGGATGATGGACGGAGATTATCAACAACCATAAACTTTAGTTAAGCTTTGTGGCTGTTGATAAAGAAAGACATACTTCACTGTGAAGCCGGTCTGAAGT
Organism: Seriola lalandi dorsalis; assembly: GCF_002814215.2. NCBI lineage: Eukaryota > Metazoa > Chordata > Actinopteri > Carangiformes > Carangidae > Seriola > Seriola lalandi. Next base: position 416,725 of record NW_019524797.1, read on the forward strand.
TCCACTATCATTTCATGCCTTACAAAACACCTTGAAACTGTCATTACATGTGTGAAAGTAGCAGCTCACAAACTGAATTCCCTAGAGCTTGGCAATGTATGTGGGTCTCACCAATGTCTCTGAGAGTGTAGTTGATGGTGGAGGACACTGCAGAGCCCAGTGAATTTTCAGCTTGGACCCACACAGAGATGAGCTGGACAGATCTGGACACAGTGAAATTAACTGACGATACATCAGTTCCCTTACTGGAGACATTGTGCACATCTGGTCCATCAGTGTGATTTCTTGGTACAGTTCTCACCCTGAAACACACAAGGCCAAGTTTCATTTGACAGTGTAAGATCGTTTGAAACTGCACTGTGGGATTTTTTTTTTATTAGAGACAGATTTCGGTCAAGTTTCCTTTCTTTTTCAAACTCACCTCAGCACTGAGCTGTCTCTGAGATACGTATCCCGTCCTCTGTTCCAAGTGCAGAACATAACTCCACTTTTATCATTTATGACCCTGTAGTTGCATGAAATGTTTTTAGGGCGATCTGGTGGGTCTGAAGGACAAAGCAGACAAAGAGAAATTGAATTGAATGCGTCAAAGTGCAGCAGTAAAATAATTGAACACGACTTCACATTCCAACATATTAGCAATATCCAATTAGTAAGTATTACTATCAGTCATTACTGATGACAGTCAGAAAAATTAATTAATAAAATGCAGAAATTTGGTAATGTCGTCAATTACAGTGGCTGAGCAGGTTACATCTTTTTAAGGTTTTCTAGTGTCATCCTGTAACAAGAGTTTGTATTGGTAATATTTTGTACATGTCCAAAGACTGCACATATCATATGTGTCAAAAAACAAGCCTCTCAAATTAGAAATGGCTCTGTGGTATGACACTAAGCTGCGGCCAGCCTTCAACATGTGAACAGCGTGTACTTTAAATAAAGCAAAGAAAGCAGAAGCAGCTCTGCAGCCTTTTTTTCATTTTTTTTTTTTACACCTCCTGTAGTTTGAAAAGTTAGTGAAAGTTTGAAATGAAACACCATGCACTGGAAAACATCCTGCAAGATTTCTGTATCTATTCACATGAATTTTACATGAGCGTAATATGTAAATAAATTGATCTCATCACAGTTAAAGCTGCTGGCTCATGTTGAACTTGCATGATGGGTGTGGTATATGGTAACTCATCCATTAAAAGCTTGGACAATTGAAATAGAGAAGTGTTTAATCTGTGCTTAAATAAACTTTGCAGTGGGATAAAGGTTTCAGAGAAGAAGGCCTCATCCCTGCTGTACTTCATACTCACATCCAGCTTTGATATCCAGTCCACAGGGGTCCGGTGCAGGACAGTTACACTGTCTCAGGGTACAGTCACAGTTACAGCTGTATGTTCTGTTCTTTGTTATGTTCACCACATTAAAATATATGGTTGTAGAATTTAGTTCTTTGTGGTTCTGTAGTGTGGGTGGGTGGTCACTGAACATGGATCCCTTGCACTTGCAGTTAAAGGTGCAGTAAACCCTAAAACTGGAGTCTCGCTGCACCAAAGGTCCAGCACTGGACCAGATGGAGCAGGATTTCTCCCCTAAAGAAAGAAAGAATGACTTAGGCTATAAAGGCTGCAGTCAGATGTTCATCATGTCTTATATCCAGTGGGTTAGTTATCTGAATGCAACAGATTATTAATAGTTTATTTGTTGGATTTGGAGCAGATGAGGAAGTGTGAACCTGCACACTTGTCTAATACAAAAAGTTTTTAATAAGCACATTTTTACAATAATATTTGATCTAACTTTCATTCAAAAAATACAAATGTATCTTACATGCCGAGAGAGATGTTAGAAGTGTGTATCCACACAGTAGTCTGAGCTTACCTATGCAAAGCTGCACCGCCAGCAATGTAACGGCAGTGAGGATGGACCATGTTTGGGACATTGTCGCCACGAGTCATCAGTAACCGTCTCCTTATATGACTCTTACATTGTAGCAGGAGCTGCTAATTTAATCTTAAAATAAGCACAAGTACACACATGCAGTAGGTCAGTTATGTATTTGAATTAAGGCGATTTTGGAGATGCTTATTATTGATTGTCATAATGATGAAAAGTGTTACAGTATCTCCATATAGGCTATATGAAACCATTGATTCTAAGCACAGATACTTGGACAGATGTGGAGCTCCGGGCTCAAACTAAACCGCATCTGCGTTCAATCAATAACGATGGTGATGAAAACTGGGAAAATAAACACCCAATGTACTCACCGATACATCACATCCCAGTATTAAATCCTTGTGAGTGATATGAAGCTCTATCCCTCATCGTAAGTCGCCCTGAACATTATTGTAGACAAGAGTCGTGCGTCCTGCTCATAGACTGTATGTAGAAAAGTCCTGCCTTTGGCAAAGTGGCCGCGGAGACTCCGTGTAGGCTCCGCCTCTGGTGTACTGTGCAACACTTCACTCACAAATGAAGTCACAGTTCACCAGTGAAGCCAGACACACACTGGCACAGCTGACATATACATATATAGCCTATATATAAAAGAAGGTTAGAATTTTCCAGTTCTTGGGTTTTAATTTTTTAAGCCGTATTTGTATTTTTAATTAAGTAAGAAGTCTACTGCAGCTTCTTAAAATCAGTCCCCATGCAGGTTCAAGCCTCTCTTGAATCCCATTTAGAGGAGGATGAGAGGACTGAATCCAACATGATGAGGTAACTCTTCAGACAGATGTGTATATAATGCAGCTGTCAAACACAACAACTCCTCAGATTAACTTTGATCATCACATTTTCCACACAGAAAAAGGTCTCTCACTCTGTCAGTCGTATCCACATGTGGTGCATTGGGGGACTTTCCCCTGTAGCTGCACCACAGTTCACCTTTACATGCACAAGTACAACAACGCAAGGCTCAATATTACCCTATTTAGAATAAAAATAATAACTGCACTGTTACACAAAAACATTAGCAAGGTTCTGTTCTGTTCTGTTCTGACAGCCTCAGTGTGTCGACATGGAAGAGACCCTCCTGAAATTTTGATTGCGAAGGAGGAAGTGAGACAACTCTCAGGAAGCCCTGAAAAACGGTGTTTAAGTGCAGGTGGTGCATGTGTGAGCAGAACTTACAGTTCAGGTGCAGATTACTATAACCTTACACAGAGTCATGATCTATGGAAGGGAAAGCACCAACTGACTTTTATGTTGGTGTGTTTTGGAATAATTTCACACTTGGCATCACACGACTGTCTCAAAACAGAATGGCTAACTTTAGAGACAAACAGAGGTCACACCCTTGTATTGAAATACAAGGAACTCTCTCAGCAGTTGATACAGGACAGTTATTTTGACTTAGCATTTGAATGATAATGGTTTATACTAACTTCTTTAGGGTGGTCAACAAGCTATAACTGACTTTCTACATGGTTAATAAGTAATTCATTCATTATAAAAATCCATTAGACTGGTTTATAACCTTCCCTTATATGAAACTAGATTTGATTTAAAACTGTAGGACTTCATCCTTCATCAGTAATGTAGCAATTTTGGTCCAGATCCTTTATAGCTGTATTTCAGAGGTGTACACACTAAAAAATGTTGGGTTATTTTGGTAACCCAATTTCTTTGTTACTGGTGTTGGGTTAAAAATTTTGGGTTATTTGTAAGAGTAACCCATTTTCTGGGTTGTAGTGCTAATATTATGACCAAATTCACTTTAATATAATTCATAAAGATATACTAAATACTTAAGCATGCTGTAAACTCAATTATAGCCTATGACTGAATAATACACAGACCTAGTTGGGAAAATTTTAGAGTTGTCCTTCTGTTTCAAAAAAACAACCAAACACTATTCAATATAACCCAACTGCTGGATTGAATAAGGACAAACCCCTTTTTTGGGTTATTGCAACCCAACGGGTTGGGTTAATTTTTTTGACCCAACTCTTGGGTCAAATCATGCAGTGTCTGCCTTCAAAGTGTTAAGTAACCCTCTGCTATATCCATTGCAACTAAATGTTCCCAGCATCTGGACCAACCTAAAGCGTTAAGAGGGCAGTTGGGTTAAAATTGGGTTATTTTTTAACCCAACTGTTTTTAGTGTGTATGAACTCTCTATTAGAGAGGTTCCTTTATGTATTAAAGAGCTTAATCACAAGACTTTAATTGCTGAACATTTGTACCAAATTGCATTGCAACCCATCCAACACATTTTATTTAAAACCACAAAGGTCAATTTCGTGGTGGGGCTAGAGGAAAAGTCAGGGGATCACCAGAATCATTTTGGTGCATTGTCAGGGAACCATGAATGTCTGTACAAACAGTCAGACCTATCACCGCTCACATCCATAGAGCCATGCTGGTAAAATGGCTAAAAAGATTTAGGAAGTCCATCTGCAAGTAGATGTGCAGTCACAGGTTGTTTTCACAACCCAGCAAACTCAATGTTGTCTTTATGAATGCTTATTACTGAAGCATTGATTTACATTGATTTATTTAACATTATTATTTATTATAAAACCTTTAGTTAAGTATGCATTTAGAAAAGATAGTGCCAACATAACTACAGTGAGGAATTGCTACACATTTATTAGAATGTCCTTTAATCAAACTCGATTTATACATTTTTGCCCTTTATTAACTTGGTTTTTAACATTATACAGTAGGTGAAGTGGTGCTTGAGTAATGCTCTCTTGAAAGTCAGTTTAGTAGTGCAGATTGTCCTGTTTGTGTCATTCCCATCATCGCAGCTACCTCTGCGTGTCGCAGAGCGGCGTGCTGCTGACAGCAGTTACCTGAGGGAAGTAACCACCAATCAGAGTTGTTCCAATGGTAAACTGAGACAAACAAATGTCGGCCATGTCAGGAGTCATTATGTCACTCTGTTCTAACTCCAAAGAGGGAGAGTCAGTCCTCCTCCTCTCCTCTAAGAAGCCTCTATTCAAGACACTTGTTTCAGGTGTTTTAGGCCACAAAAGGCCACCAACAGAGCTGAGAGTGGGTCCCAGGGGCGAATCAGAGAAATCCACCTCCACACTGGACAACAAGCCTACCAGTAATCCACCAAATGCACTCGAACAAAAGTCCTCCTCCTCACTTGCTGGTGTGTCCCTTTGCTCCTCTTCTGTCTCCTTCACCTCCTCTCCTTGTGGAGCCAATGTAGCAATCTGAGGTTTGTAGCTGACATGATCCAGCTGGCTGTCAACAAGCACTGTCCTGGTATCCGATGCTAATAAAGGTGTCTCTGCCATGGGTTGTCCTGATCCAGTCTGGGATACTTTGACATGGATGATGGGATACATGTCGTCCCTATCCTCAGAGGAGATGAAACTAATGGGGCACAGCGGAGGGTCACTGTGGCTGGATGAGAAGGATAGTTCACCGTCATCCTGCTGGAGACCAAAAAAACAAACAAACAAAAAAAACAAAGCATAGTCAGACTTGATTGACTCACACAAAGTGATTAATACGTTTGTTGGACAAACATGCGTTGTCAAGTCTCTTGTTTTCACTTGCAGCTCATCACAAAGTTGTTGTCAACAAAACAAAGTAGCTGGATGCTGTCAAAGTGAAAGCAGAAACAACTGACATCATTTCCTATTGTTTCACAGAGCGGTAAACCTCAAGAACTATAGAGTTTTTACTATATTTTAAAATTGTATTAATAACATTTTTGATAGTATATTCTTCTGCTCTTTTTGCTGGTGTTGGTGCAGTTGTTGCATATGCTAGCTGTTGCTGTTTTGATTAATGTGGTGACAGTACGTCACACAAAAAGGGAAGTATGAATGTCAACACAGTTGGCCTCTTTAGCTCCACTATGATTACCTTCAGCAGTCTGATGGCATTACTGTTTCCAGGTTTTGGTAGGTTTTCAACAAGCCAGGCAGGTCCCCAGGATATACATCTTTGTTTAATCCTGAGATGGAAAGACAGTTAGGTTTTCAGTATTCAAGCTTGATCATGGTGGTTTAGTATCAGGTGTAGTAAAGGTACATTTACAGAAAAAAAACAACACAGTCTTATTCTGCAAGTGAGATAATGTTATAATGAATGAATCACATCATCTCCACAGCTAACACAACCACATTCTGCACAGTTTTTGCCACATGGTTAAGGTTTCTGTTCATGTTAATTGTGTGGGTTCTTGCTTCATATGCTCATGTTGCGGTGTGGTGGGCTATTTCATGAAATCAGCCACAACTGTATCAATCTTGATTACTAGTAAAACAAAACCAGTGCACATTGGAAACTGTTTGCAGGAGCCTGAGAAAAATAGACAGTTATGGTTATCCTACCAGAATACTTTCACTATTATTAGATGATGTCTGTTGTGTGATGACTGTTATTTTCCATGAAACAATTATTAACATAAAACATTTATTAAAACAATATTGTTTAATACTAATACCTTTTCCTCACACAACTCCAGCACAGCAGGTTGGCTATGATCGCTATGAAGAGGGCAAAGATGAAAACAATCACAATCACCAGGCCAACTAGAAGAGATGAGGAGGGAAGCACAAAACAGTTGAGTACACTAGTTGTCGTAACGGTAAGAAAGCAAAGTTGTCTTTTCTTCTCATTTAGAGCTTCCTTTAGCTGAAAGGGTTGCACTGAAGACACGGGCTTACTAAGTTGGTGTTTGTGTTTTCAAAGGGACGATAGGAGACTGACCTGCAGGAGCTGCAGGCTGAGAGGAGATCTTGATCCCCCACGGCCCTTCTCCTGCTGAGGTGGATGCAGTCAGCTGCAGATCCAGAGCTCCTTCAGGACAGTCCAGCCACATCTCTCTGGGGCCGGAGCCAGGCAGCGTCACTGGAACGAATCAAATGAGAGTCAGGATTTCTTTGAAGCAGCACAATTATTAGATATTTTAGTTATTTCAACCTGCAATAACTGATTTTTTTTTGGCCACTTGAGGGTAGCAGAAACAAGTTATGAATATAACATTGACATATGATCATCAAGTTTATATGGTGAACTTGTTAAGAAACATTCGCTTATCTACATATCCATGAAAGAGCAACATTACTATTCATTTCAAGTTGTGTTTCTCACCACCTAAGGAACGTAAGTCCAAGATTCACTCTCTTTTAACTCTGACTTTGGTCTCCACCAGCTCCTGGGGGAAATATCAGGCTCTTTAGCTGCTAAATGCTCCACTGTGTTCACCAGCTAGTCTAACTAGTCTATCCGCTGCTTGGCGTGAGACTAACAATGAACTGAAATTCGCTATTAAGCTCTGTAAAGCCGAGGGGAGTTGCAGAGTAACGACATAACTGTTTGTAGGTTCATCACTACAACTGACCTCTTTCACGTTGTCACATTGTTTTCATCGTCATTTCATATATTGCTATTGTGCTGCTTTAAGCTTTAACACATGCAGTTGTTCTTGACCTTGAAAATTACACAAACAATGTCAATCTGTTGGTGGAATTTGTGGTGAGATTGTTATTCCAACATCTGCTTTTGAAGTCAAAAATAAACTTTCAGTTACGGACTGAAATTTGAACATCTACAAATCCATGAAAATTGGAGGAACAAATCAAAAACACTGCAAAGACCCTGCAGATCTGCTGAGGGAGCTGCTGAGATGTGATTATAAACAGCTTCTTTGTGGTGAGATTGGTTTGTCAAATATAGATTCTGGAAAGTGTTCATCTCTAAGATCTTATTTATGACCCCGGTTAATCTTGCTGTTTGCTAAAGAATTTACATTTTCAGAAGAGCCCAACAGTACATTGAGTTGAAAGGATCATTTGTATTTACTCTAGTTTCATGTCAGAATGTGGTTTTGACAGTGTGGTGCTGCCACAGTTGCTATCACTAGACCAGATTGACTGAAATAACTTTAAGCCAGAGAGTGCAGATCTCCACCAAGGGCATTATAAAACAACATACACTAAGCTTCAGAGAAAAAAATTCAAATTGATAGTAAATGATTTGGATCTGTCACAAAATACAATGGGTTCTTCCCTGGCCCATGCCCCATCCCTCCACCAACTTTAGTGCAAATGGGTTTAGTACTTTTTGCATGATCCTGCTGACAATTAAACAGATATGGGTGAAAACATAACTTCCTCTGCAGAGGTAACAATGGTGTCCTGTATGCACATAACATGTCGTATTAGAGAGAGGAAAAGGTAAGTTCTCAGGTGCTTTTACGCTGACATTCCAGAAATAGTGTATGAGACAGGCTGGTTAGTAACAGTCTTTACAGTTGCATGTGTGCATATAGCCACATGGCTTCCTGTTCGTGGTCAAAGTCAGTTCTAGATAACTCTATGATTCACTGACAACCAGTGTATGAAACATCAGTGTGTGTGAACAGATGTATTAACTTTGACACGCACATGTTCACTCAGACAATCAGACAGGTTCAGCAACAAATAGTTTAGATATAGGATAAATAGAGACAAAACTAGCAAATGTTAATGTACAATGATGAATTTTCTTAATTAATGTTGTAACTTTGAAAGCTGTATTGTTTTTATTGTATATTGAACCTACCCCCCTCCGTTTGTGTGTTTCATTGAATAATTAACCACAAAAAATAAAACAATTACCCAACACGCTCGAAATTCACCTCATTACTGGAAGTAAGAGCAGAAAAACCCTGCTGATGCACTGAAGCTTTGTGGGAGGGGAGTATCAATGAATTGCTGGTTTCACACTTTCCATTATCTAACGGTGGTTAGTGCTGAAACACAATCTATGCATACTACTGCATATATGATTTCCGCCATGAGTACATAGGAATAGGTGTGCCGTAGCCTGACCAAAGTAAAGCACACACGTGAGCATAGGGTTAAATGAGCACTAAAGAGCTCTTGATGTACAAAGAACAGGAAATGACTCAAAGCCAAGGTGTATTTCCTTCAAACCTTCAGCTCAAATCAAAGGGTAATTTAGTTGTGAAAGGGCATGTTAAAATTCACAGATTATATAAAGCAGCTAGAGAGTTTTAATATAAAGGTTAAATTCACCAAAATTACAAAAAAAAGCCTAGTTTCTCACTCATCCAAATGGTATGTATCCATGCAGATAGTTTTGTGGTTATTACAGGATAAATTACATTTTTTTTAAAAATATAAATCTTTGAGGTTTTGTGAGTTGAGTGGAGGTGAACAGAATTTTGTTCATGGTGCACACAGAATTTTAGGAATAAGGAAATAGAAAACTTTGGATTCAAAATAGCCTGTATCTCTGTTGGGATACAACTAACGAATGAACTGTGAGAAATGTCTATCACAGTGCCACACAGTGTAAGACAAACAAACACAAAAGGACACAGTACACCTGCTCACCACGCCATTCTACGCTGTTGGAGTCCAGCGTCTTGACATGGAGGGTGTAGTTTGTGATGAAGCCCCTCTGCTGGTCTACAGGCAGCTCATCCCACAGGATCAGGATCCGCCTGGCCTCATGGACTAGCACGGCCATGTTGGGACCAGACTTTGGTTCTGAAGGAACACAGGGAGAAAGAGAGAGGGTGATGGGGGAAGACTCCACTGAGCGTGTGTCTGCTTTATATCATGTGCTGTCTTGAATCCATATGCAAAAATCTGTCACATGATAAACTCAGTAGTTGAAAAATGTCCGTCTTTACATTGAAAAGTGTGCTAGTAAACTGGTTTTGGGGACATGCTGAGTCTATGTGTCTTACTCTGTTCTTTGGAGTAGACCAGGCCGGATGATGGAGCACTGACACCTCTGGTGGTCACAGCATACACAGAGATATTGTACCTCACACCTGCAGTCAGACCTGAAAAAATACAGGAAAAATTAACTCTCAACTGTAAATATTCAAATATTTGCTTATGAGCTTCTGATTCAGTTTTATTAAGATTATCATATTCATTTTTTATCCTCATCAGGTATTGAAATGATGAAAGCACAAACTGGAGTAATTCACCAATTACCCACAAGAGGTCACTGCTTGATCTCAGTTGAAGCCCTTGCGCCATGTTGTGGATAAAACATTTAGTGGCTTTAATATTATTCACGTTTTGTTTCACCCTGTCTGAGTGAGCAGGTTCTACGCTGTCATTGTGCCTGGTCATGGTGTTTCTGTGGTGTTCTGTACCTGTGATGGACGTGTTGTTTTGGTTTTTGTCCAGCTGTTGCCACTGCAGCTGTGTCGCAGGTACACTTATCCACTCCACCACATAGCGCATCAGTTCTCCTCCAGTTGCAGTCTGGTGTTCGGGCCTTGACCACGACCAGGAGACGAGCACAGCGCTGCCACTAGCTGCAGGAGCCAACTCTCTCAGAACAGGTCCAGAAACACCTGAACAGAAAGTGTTACACTTTACTGGGCTTTCTTTAGAATTTAAACTTTGACATTTTTTTAGTTTTGAATAATTGTGTACCTGAGTGTGTGAGTGGCAAATACGCTGGTGGAGATGACCCATATAAAGTGACAGCACTGACGCTAAGTGCCTGAACCTCTGCTGATACCTGAACTGAGCACTGGCTGGGTGTCGCAGGACAGGTCACTTCCCGTTTCTGATCATTAGCCAGAAAGATTTTGTATTGTTGCACATCGTCACTGTGGTCCTCTGGAGGTGGAGGCTAGGGAGGAAGTCCATTCATCACTTCAGGTTTACTTTTCTGAACATTAAAGGTAATTATAGGAATAGTTTGACTGTTATTCTACAGTCAATTTAATCTGTACAAAAAAAGTAAAAACTTTAGGAGTAAAAACAATAAGATGTGATAGATAAAGTTGTTTTTACCATAAACACAACCTTTTGACCTAACTCTTTGCAAGAAGGAGAATAAACATATTTCCCAAAATGTCAAGCTATGCCTTATATCAAAGAGCAGTGCAGGGTTTCTCTTTATAACCAAATGAATGTATCAGAATAAATTCATTCGTTCATTCATTAGCCGTGCCGCTTATCCTTGCAAGGTCACGTTGGGGCTGGAGCCAATCCCATTTGGCAAGGGCAGGTTACAGGTCTATCACAGGGATGACATATAGAAACAACCATACACACCTAACCTAACCTGCATGTCTTTGGATTGTGGGAGGAACCTGGAAGTGACCCACACAAGTACAAGTAAAACATGCAAACTCCTCACAGAAAGGGCGGCCGGCAGGTTCAAACCGATAACCTTCTTGCTGTGAGGAGACAATGCTGCCTATCAGAATATCAACATAAAAGCCGGTGCTTATGAATCATTATCACACATTACCTTCCACAAGACAGTCAACATCCGCTGCCCATTTGGCTGGAGGCTGCTGAACATCCTCCACACATGCAACTGCTGAGATGGAGCTAAAGATACGTTAAAGTACAAGACGTGCGTTGTTGCATGATTGACGACAGTCCCGGACATTATCACATTCAGCTGCATTTGTTACGTGGTAGATAAGAATTCTGACGTTAAGGTGAAGTGCTTGCCTTTTCCGGGGCTTCTTCCCATCACAGGTGGGCTCCATCTGCTGCAGAGTGACCTTTTGCTGGAGGTCGACCTGGGCATGGAGCTGGGCGTGCTGGCATGGGTCAGCCCTGACGCTGAACGACATGTTCTCATCTGGAACTCATATTCAGTCAGAGGCTTCAAGTCGTCTGCTCTTATCAGACCCTCACTGAGCTCTGCTCCCTCTCTCACTTCCTACAAAACATCGAGAGATTAGATCACCTACACACTGTCTGATAGAAGCTGACGCTGCAGATAGCCACAAAACTATCATCTTACCACGGAACCATTACGTGCGCGGAGCCGGATGTACGGTTTGAGATGCACAGAGGATTCAGTGGTTTTCCACTGCAACACGGCTGCTATAGAGCTGTTCCCAAACTCTATCCGTGTAATATGAGGGGTCTCAGGTATCACTGCAATACAAAAGGACACAGAAGTAGCATTAGTGCACACAAGTGACAGTGACTGTGCAGTGAGTTTTCAGCATATCCAAATATACTTATATATTATATATATTGATAATTCAGTAATGACTCAAAAAGTCAAGGCTGATGAAGTGACATGACACAGCGGCATACTGTATGTAGGGTTAGATGCAAAAGGCTAACAATTAATTTCAAAGAGATATTACAAAAACAGAGAGAGAGTTTAGCTGATAGCCAGGTCAAATCAGTCACACAGTGACGATAGAACAAATGTCTAACTGCAGCAGGTCAAAGGCTGACTCATTTATTAAGAAAATACATGATAAGCCCGATGAAAAGATTTTCTCTTTAAAAGAAGTGTGTTTATGTAGCTGTACAGTCATTCATAAAGATATGTGTTTAACGGAAGTGAGAGCTTACCAATATCCTTTACACGCATGATGAATGGATCAGACTGAGATGCTCCAAAGTGGTTGTAAGCAGTGATGAACAGCCGGTACTTAGTGTTTTCATCTAAAATTCCTTGTGGTATTGTGATTGCTTCAGCATCCTGGATCTGAGCTGAATGTATCTGGGTCCCATTTTCTCTGAAAATGTGTTTTTAAAAAAAAGAAGCATATATTAAACTGTAGGAAGACAACAAGAAGCAGAAAGAAAACAACAACAGCTTCGTTTGACCTCAGAATAACACCATACCTGTTGACTGAAATGCTGTAGTTAGTAGAGAGGTGCGTTTCCTGTCCACGCTCCCATGAACAGTTTATAAAGTCTGACCTTGTTGTTTCACAGAAAATATTTTCAGGCTTATCAGGAGGGACTTCAAGAGAAAAAGACGGGAAACAAAATAGAGAAATAATAAAAAGCAAGCCATTGTTATTTTTTGTATGCAGGCTGAGAAACACAAACTAATACAGTGTCTTTCCTGTGGCTTTTGGCACACTAGTCCTCCCGCGTTTTTTGGTTCCACATACTTACACTGTATGACAAATCGAAACATGCTGCTCATTGACAAAAAGTGTTTGATCACATTTCCCCAGAGAGAATAATAGGAGCTGTTCCACAAATACTCAAATCAACTCTTTTTGAAGTCTTACAGTTTCCTCTAATTTTAAAATAGAAACATGGTTTAAATTTGAAATAGGTCACCACTATGAAATCAAGTTTTATGCTTTTTTAAGCCCTTTCTTACTGGATATTAGTTAAACACATGTTCATTTATTTATTCTGCTATGTCAGAGAAAGCTAGAGTTTAACCTACAATCGTTTGAACGCTTCCTTTCCTTCTTTCAGAAGAAAAGGCTTTGACCAGCTGTGACTGGTGTTAACCAGATGTGAACCAGCAGTTAGTCTCACAGACACACAGCTGTGAGATACAGGCACATTTCTCTGTCCATTGTTGCCAGATTGGGAGGTTTTCTGCGCAGTTGAGAATTTTTTATTCAATTGGGCAGGAACATATATTTGTACTGGTTTTTATAATTGGATGCTAATTTTGTTCCCAGTTGTGAGTTGTGTGCTTGACACGCGATGATGGCAGCGTCACACACACAGTAAAAACGTGGGAAATTTCCTCTTCAATGGTTAATATATCATACAAATATCAGATGTTTTTATCTATGAAATAAAAAAGGGGGACAGTCACAGGTTCATGTATTTGTAATAGTTCTACTAAAATTAACTATAGTGACTGATAAAATTAAGTCACTCTTCAATTATTGAATTAACTGATAAGACTTAACTTTTTCTTCTCCTCCAATCTTTCCCTTCTTCTTTTCTTCACTTGTCCTCCTTCTCTTTCCACTTAATTCTTCACCCTCCTCACTTCACTTTTTACTCCCTTAATTTTTCCGTTTCACTCTCTTCCTCTTCCTGTCCAGTCTTTAACAATAAATATTACATCAATAAATTAAATACTTTGGTTAAGAAATTCCCATTGCTTGCCTCTTTTTTGTATTTTATTGCTTAGAATAATAAATTATAACTTTTAGACACCTTCTTCTCTGTCAAATCTGGCAACAGTGTCTCTGTCTCTACACCACTGTGACTACAGAACTAACAGAAATAGAAGAAAAGTAGAGTGAAGGCATAACGCTGAATCACCCACTCCACTTGAAAACAATATTATTTTTAATATTATTGTTGTTGTTGTTGTTGTTATTATTATTATTATAGATTATTATTAAAAACAAAATTGCAGCTACCTGGAACACCAAAGCAACAATTTAGAAAGCCCTAGCAACCACTTGGAATGCCTTAGCAACTGTCCTAAACACCTTAGCACTTAGCTACCACCCAACAACATTTTAACAACCATGATAACACACTTAAGCCACTATTTTTTTTTTTTACCATCTGCAGTATCGGGTTCCTAGCAATGAGATGGTAACTTAAATTTTAAATGTGTATGTACGTTTCTGTTTGTTCGTAATTCTGTATTTTCACATAAATTCCTTTAAGCAAGTAATGCCGTTTCTGTTTAATCCATAAAGTCTTAATTCTATGTGACTGTACATCAGAGCCAAGTGTACATACGCCCACCATGTAGGTCCAGTCCATTGACAATATAAGACAACTGATCCTTCTTCAGCTTGCAGACCACTTGAGATTGTGGCACCCAGACCCTCGGCAGATTAAACATCACCACGGTGCAGTTGAATTTCTTCCAAGCCTTGACAGCCTCACCGTTCAGCTCCAGGGATATTGTGGACCTGGAAGTCATAAACATAACTGCATCTGAACAAAACTTTAGCTTTTTTTTTTTTTTGCTCAAGAGGAAAAACATTAAAGAGAGTAACACTGTTGAGATATCTGCATGAATTATATACATAAGCAAACAGAAAACATATCATAGGCCTATCAAATATTTGAAAATGATATTGTCTTGTGTTTTCTACCATTCCTACCTCGGTTGACATTCTGTGGTGTGGCAGTACACTGTCAGGTTTGAACCCACGAGGAAGAGCGGGGCTGGCTCTACTGTCAGGTAGCCAAGGTCGTTGAAATGCTGGCAGCCAGCAGGGAGCAGGGGGCAACCTGTCCACAAAAGGAAGACAGAAGGTTTTCATAGAAGTAGTGTTATCCAAGGGTGACAAGTTATTTTTAGGTTTTAAAAAAACAAGTATGATTAAAATTTGCTGGTGCATATGAATACCTGCTGCACAGTAAACTGTAAATCCCATCTATGCTGTCAGGGACGTGATTTTGCGACAAAAAGTACCTCCTCTATTCCTAATTTTATGATCTAACTCTATTACTGGCTCTGCAATTAGGCATGCCAAGAAAGGTTTGAGACAAAACTATTACACACTTTCGTCTCGTCGCTGTGGTCAGGGCTTCAAAAGCAAAGTGTAAAACCCCAACAGTTGCCAAACTGTCATAAAGGGACTGAATGAGGGACTGAAGCGCAGCAGAGAGAAACAGGCTAATAGTTTTGATGTGGCTAGACAGATAAATACTCACGCTGGATGGAAAAATTGAAGAGAAGTATGAGTATGCATTCCCAAATTGTTGAGGGGAGATTCATCTCAGCTCATCTTTGTTAATCTCAAAGAACCCATTTAGGATGAATCAGCACCTGTAACAGAAGTTATTCCTACTATTAATCACAAAACATTTCTTTCTAAAGAATCACTTACTCCATGCATCATTGTCCATACATAAAGTGATCTTCAAAACTTACCTCAGCCATCTGCGAACAGGAGAAGGCTCTGTCTAACATGAGGAGGAGACGCAGTGCTATGTTGAACTTCTCATTTTTTTCAAATGCAAATTTGTAGCTGATAAGACAAGCAGCTCCAGTAATAACAGCCTCTATGATACACGTGCTGTGGCAGATACCTTTAGATAAGGGTGTTCTTATCAAGACACGGACTGACAAGGTTTTAGCTGTAGTCACATTTTCTGAGGGATTACTGGCTTCGTGAGACGCATCTGACTAAAATCATCTCCTTTGTGCAAATGAAACAATCTTTAAAAGAGGCCAGTGACCTAGTTTGGTGGTATTTTGGCAAAGACGTTGAACCTTCAGACTTTGGTGTTCTACTTCAGATGTCTGTTTTTCATCACCACAAACGTTCAGATGACTTTAAATGTCAGCTGCTCTCATTAAATGTGCTGCTGCCAGCACTTCGTAAAGTGATCGACCCAACCTGTAACATGTTGTGTGACATCAACGTATGCTTTGAAAAAAGGATGCTGACTGTAACTTTTTCCTACTGGTGCTGACACTTCTTAGGGTTTCTTACAGTAATTCTACATGTGCTGAAACAGTGAATGGTAAAACAAAGTTTTAGTCAGTAAATACACTGTTGATTCATCAAAAATCACAGCAAAAACATCAGAAATAATACACTCATATCTCTCAACTGATAATAAATATAAATGGTTTGCCCTATAAGTGGTTATCTTAAAGTTAATAAAACAAACTTACATTTTTAGCTTGAAAGAGGTCATGTCACATTAAAAGAAATCAGCCAATATCTCATTCTCACTGGGCTTCTTGCTTATATTCATCATCCCTCAGTGTCAAGTGCAATTATGAGGAAAGATTTGCACAGACTGAGACCTTGTGAGGCTACTGTACTTTTGTTATTTTCCATTTCTACCTCCAAAAGCTTCAGAGGGAAAACCCAGAAGTGAGAGCGTGTGTATGTTCATGTAAAGATAAAAGAGACCTCAAGCTGATGGGTTTGCTAAACTACTATGCCCTCATACAAAAAGTGAAAGGTTCATGTCAAGAAAAACAGCTAAAACATTTATATGTGAAGTAGTAGAAGTTGGTGTTTTATGCATGAAGATATAATAGTATATATATTATAGTATATATTATTTATCTTTCTTTCTATCTATCTAAGACAGCAAACATTGTGAAAGCCTTCAAATGCAGGTGTAATTGTTTATTGACGATTTCTGTCACACTAATTTCAAACATCACATAAACTGATTATCCGGTTTACTACAAACTAAATAAATTTCCTTACAACAACAGATATGGCAGATTGCCAGGCTGATAAACAGCACCCAGCCTGGGGGCATGGTATTCTCTCACTGAGTGTTTTTCTCACCAACCAAACCACAGACTGAAACCACCATGTGAACATGTACAGGTCTGAATGAGATGCATGAAGTAAACATCAATCTTATTAATTCACACACATAAAGTTTTAGAAAGTCAGACAAATACAATGTGCAGTGCAAAAATAGCTCCCATTGATTAAAAAAAATCTGAATGTTTTTTTAGGATTTTCTTTGCATATTTGAATACAGTGGTTTACTTCAATGCATAAAGGTTTATTGTAAAGGCTGACTGATTGAGAGCAAGAAAAGTAGCCTACTTCTACATTGTGTTTTACTCCAACTTGGTTCAGGTTGGGGCAGTTAGTGGTTTATCGTGGTTCGGCACATAGACGATAAGGTTTGGGACAGTGAACGCCTCCAAGCCTGGACTCCAGAGTGGGCTGCTCTCCAGCAGGTGGCGAGAGGGTAAACCTCTGAAGGAGGGAGGTAAAGAATAGGAATAACTCCATCCTGGCCAGCTGTTCCCCAAGACACACGCGCTTACCTGAGAATACACAATATATCGGATGAGTCGGACTCACAAAAGCTTCAAGGGATCCGCTTTCATCACATTATATTACTACAGCTCTGGAACAACCTAAGGATAAGATGGAGACACTCATCCCCTCCCAACTATCTTACCAAACAATTTAAGTAATGTTATGGCAAACAGTTACACAGTCAAACTATTGATAACAGGCAACTGTTTTTTTCCATTTTCCTTCGTAAAGCTTGATTTAAACAACATGTAACTGAGTTTTGGAGGGTTGTAACTGCTGACTGACCTGCTGAAAAGGGAAGGAAAGCCTCTCTCTTCCTAAATTTACCATCCTGGTCCAGAAAGTGTTGAGGGTTGAAGGAGTGTGGAGTTTCCCACATCGACTCATCATGTAGGACCGAGTGCAGTGTGGGTATGATTATGGTGCCCTGGAGAAATATATTAATCAAAAGCATTGACTGGCCTGAAAAACGTCAAAAAGGTGATGGTTTTGGAGTGAGTGGCAAAAAAAGTAGGGCATTCAAAAACTATGCCAAAAAATATAATATATAATAGAAAACAAACAGTTTAGTTCTTTCTAAAAATGTCCATCATGTACCTTTGGAATTGTGTACTTGTCGAACGTGGTGTCCTTGTTTGCCATGTGGACCACATTAAGTGGGATGATGTTGCCCATTCTCTGGATCTCATGGATGACTGCATCAGTATAGGGCATGTTTTCTCTGTCAATCACAGAGGGCTGTCTGGATGAACCAACCACAGCATCTATCTCAGCCTGGACTCTTTCTGCAAACAGTGAGAACAGGAAACATTGTGAAACTGCATAAACAGAGGGGGAAATTATGTGCAAAACCTCCCTCCTTTCCACTTTCTCTTTCTCAGTCAGCACAGGGTTGACCTATGAGAGGCCCCTGATACTATAAAGTTATGTCAAGATGCATGCAAAGGATGCAGGCATGGGGAGGGACTCACACACACGTACACACGCACGTGCGCACACACACACACACACACACACACACACACACACACACACACACACACACACACACCTTGTATGTGAGGGTAGTAGATCATGTATAGAAGTCCCCAGCGTAAAGTAGTAGTAGTAGTTTCAGTTCCAGCACCAAACAGGTCCAGGGTGCAAATACACAAATTTTTTAAATCAAAACCAGAATCTTTGTCTTCCTTCTATTAATGACAGAAAGAGACAGTAGTCAGTTGACATATTTCTTTGGAAAATGCATTCTGAACAAACATGGTACAGTCAAATAAAAACGTCTCTCACGTCTCTCATTTCTATGAGGAAGGAATCGATGTAATCTCGTGGTGAGGAGGGGTCAAGGGTTTCTCTGTGTTCTTTGATCTTGATTTCGATGAAGTCAATAATCTTCTGTAAGAGAGTGAGTATCTTCTTGTGAGGTCCAGGCAGCCACTTCATGAGCCAGGGCATTGCGTTGTAAATCTACAGAGCAGGAGGACAGATACCAGCTCATCTGAGAATCAGGCAACAGTTCACCACTTGAGTACAGACAAAGACTTTCTAAACATCAGGCATTACCATTCATGGACAGTTGTATGTAGTTGTGGTCCACTTATCACCTCTGCCAAGGAGGTCATGTTTTCACCTGTGTGTTTGTTTGTCGGAAGGATTATGCAAAAGTTATGGAAGTAATATGAACCAAACTTGGCGGAGGGATGGGCCAAAGAAGAACCAATTCAATTTTGAAGCAGATCTGGATGATTTACTATGATTTAAATTTTTTTCTCTGAGGTTCGGTGTATGTTGTTTGGCCTTGGCGAAGATCTGATGGGTTTTCATGAATCCCACCACCTGCTGGCAGTAAACAAAATTACCTGTAAGCCCATGTCCAGGAGATTCTTCAGTGCTTTAGTGTGTTTGTTTGTTACACATGGTGGTGGAAAGTAACTAAGTACTGTACTACAGTGCAGTTATGGGGTATTTATACTTGAGTATTTCAAACCAATTCTTCTTCTTCTACTCCAATATCCATCCATCCATTTTCTACTGCTTATCCTCTAGTAGGGTCGCGGGGAGGCTGGAGCCTATCCCAGCATCTTTTCGGGCGAGAGGCGGGGTACACCCTGGACAGGTCGCCAGTCCATCGCAGGGCAAACACATAGAGACAGACAACCATTCACACTCACAGCCACACCTATGGTCAATTTAGAGTATCCAATTAACCTAGTCCCCATTTGCATGTCTTTGCACTGTGGGAGGAAGCCGGAGTACCCGGAGAGAACCCACACTGGCACGGGGAGAACATGCAAACTCCACACTGAAAGATCCTACGGCTGAGCCGGGACTTGAACCCGGAACCTTCTTGCTGTGAGGCGACAGCACTAACCACTGCAGCTAGCCCTCCAATATATATTTCAGAGGGAAATATTTTAGTCTTTACTCCACTACATTTATCTGATAGATGTACAGTGGAAACCTGATACAGTGATGACATCTGTGCAGGTCAAACAGATCATTATGAGTGGATGATTATTCTTTATTTAGTTGTTTTTTATTTAGTTTCATTTTAATTATGTTGTAATGGAATCCTTTTAAAATATTGTTGTTAAAATACACTATTAATTTCTGATCTCTGGCTGGATAAATTTTGATTTTAAAAAGATTACTGTGTGCACTATGTTAGCTAACCTGTATCACCAAACTTTCCTGTAGGGACACTACATCACTGAAGTTCTGAAGAATAGACTTGTAGTGCTCGTCAGTGTACTCAAATCGATCCCCAAACACCAAGCAGCAGATGATGTTGGACACAGCATTGTTTATCAGTGGCAGGGCATTAAAGGGTTTTCCTGTAAAATAAATAGAAGACATAGAAACAACAAATAAATATATACAGTACCAGCCAAAGCCATATATGTACACATTTATATATGTATATATATACATATACATATATACAAAATAAGATTTGTTTAGTGCCTTGATGAACTGCAAAAGCCTCAGTGAGATATCGGCACTCCTGCTGGATGGATGGCTCCAGGGTTTTCTTGCCCAAACCAAAGTTTCTGAGAGTATGAAGAGCAAATCTCCTCTGCTGCTTCCATGGATTACCGTTTGATAACACAAGACCTTTTGGAAAAACACAATATAGCATTAAACCATATGTAACAGGACCTGAATGTAAATACCACAAACTAAATGTTAATATGCTTCACATGGTGTATGTCTGATACTTCTGGCCTCACTGATCATGAACTAGGAACTGTTTAAATAACCTGCAACGCAGACTACCTTTATTCCCAACTGAATCAGCAAACAGTGGTACGATGGGACGATCTGTGAAGTCCTCTCCTCTTTGGACCAGGGCTTCTCTCACAAGTTTGTAGCCATTAATAACCACACACCGTCCACCAAAGATGCGAAGGCTGAAAACATTTCCATATTTCTCTGCAAACTGAACACACCAGGTTTAATCTCTCGATTTGCCTTTGACAATAGTGACTCTAGGCTGTGTAAAAAAAATTGCATTATTATTGCAAGTGTAAATTTGTGAGTGCAGCTATTTGAATAATGCAGCCTCACAAATATTACATGTCTCATGAAAAAAGACCACATTGCAAACATGACTGGGTGGCTAGGGCGTGACTCCACATGCAGTTCCTATTAAAGCCACTAGAGGCTGGTTAGAGAAAACTCAAACAACTGCAGACCTCATCTTTCATTCTTAATTGGTTTGCATCTTATTATTTAAGTCTGGTGGTGACTGTTTCTTCAGTGAAATATTAAGGGTAATAGGTGGCTGTGTTTGAGGGCAAATCTGTGGCTGTCACCACGTTGAGTAAACAGGCAGTGAGATGTAATTCTGACACATTTGATGATGAAGCATACGGTACGTGGCATCACTGAAGAGGAGGCACTCCAACCTAGGATAAGGTCCAGGTTATGACAAGGTATTGAACAAGAGCTTTTCTTCTCTCTCTTTGTTCCCTGTGCAACCTGGTGGCCCTTCTTACAGTATTTCTTACTATTCTTGCTTGTAAAGTGTTTTCCACAGAATTTATTTTGCCAATATTTGAGTTAGGGTTAAGGTAAAAAAAAAAAGCTCATCTCAAGACATTCCCAAAGAGATTCAATTTAGTAAGAACATCAGTAAATATTTACATTTGAGAAGCTGGAACCAGAACATTTGTGGCTCAGAATGAGTTAAATGATTAACAAAGAGTTAAAATGGTTGCCAGTGAACTGTCCGTCAACATTTCATAACACTTGATGCAATGACTTGAAACTCAGGAGCTACCTAACCCCTTTGGTTCTACATCCAGTGCTAATGGTGGCACTTCACTTGATTACATAACACAGGGGATATTTGACTCTGTTTAAACTGGGCCAAACAGCTTGGTTGAGTTTTTATTTTTGAAGGCTAAGTCCATTTCTGCAGTCTTCTTGCACATGAGTTAATGGTTTCTTGCATTTCCCAGGGGAACTTGCCTGAAGCTTATTCATAGCTCTGAAATTGAGTTTTCACTTCCTGGACTTTTCATTCACATACATATTTATTTATTTGATTTTGAAATGAATATTACTAAATAAAAAAAAATGTAATATTTATTTAAAAGTGTAGAATGTGCAACGAAAAGCAATGGGTAGTGGGTACTTGATCCTAAGGATGTTTTGTTGTTTTCTCTTGTTTTTTCTGAGCCATTTGACTGAACGGCATTCACACTGTATTTATGGAGACATACCTCTGTGAACTGCAGGTGAAGTCTGGTGGGATCAATGCGATGAATATCCCCAATCAAAGGCAGAGCCCACGGTCCAGGAGGAAAGTCTGACGGCACTCTGTTCTTCAAAACATCAGCCAACAGCAGGAAAACGCACAGAAATATCAAAATGCTCCAGGCGTCTATCCACTCCAGGCCGAGTACACCGTATATTGTCTCCATTCGGCGGCTTGTTTATACTAGCTTACTTGTTTTACAGCTGTACATGTCACGACTGCACAGAGCTCAATCAAGTTTGTAACTACACTGGGTCCCTGTCTTACCTCCAGGAACCAGAGAGGTAACTGTGATAACAAGGCAGTGTTTCCGGCGTTTTGTTTTTTCAAAATAAAAGCGCGTGTGTGCCTGTTAGTGGCGGAGGAATAACTCAGATACAAGTAAACGTCCTGCATTAAAACAATTACTTAAGTAAAAGCACATTAGGCTATTACATTATAGTCAAAAAATTCCCATTATGCAGAATGACCTTATCATACATTTTAGGCCTATTTGAAGAAGGCTATAGATGCATTAATGTGTAAGCATTAGGACTACTTTAATGTTGCAGTTGCTGAAGGTGGGGCTAACCCTAACTACTTTATTTGCTGCTGGGTGTCCTAAATGGTCTTCATTTCTCCAGAAGGCTGTTTAATGGTTAAGACTTTAATTTAGACATAAGGCTATATATATATACAATTACTGAATTATTTTATTGCTGCACCCTTTGACACTGGGTCAAATGTGTCTCGCCGCTAAACCTATGTACACATCTCTTACACACACATGTATAAAATCCATCTACTGTACAAAAACTATAATGTATTTGAATATGACTTTACATTGGTACTTGATTTATTGATTGATCAAAGATAAATGATCTTATTAAAATGATTGGGAAGACCACCTTGTGTCCCTCACATGCAGTGCATGTGCAACAGTATGGTTGAAAAGTTCAAGCTCCAGCCTTGTTTTTCACTTCAGAGGTCCTGAGAGGACGTAAGTGTTACATAACATAACATTCCCTTGCTGGGCTCCTGTTTTTCCAGTTTCCTCCACTCCTCTCCCAGATAACGTAAAGGATCGAACAGAGGACCTTTTGAAATATCTTCATCATGATTTTTCAAGCGATTTTTGATTGCATGGACTTTACTGGTTGGCTCTTGTTTGGTTTTGTATTGTTACTTTTCACTGATGTGGTAAGAAACTGGAGGCCTCACAACTTGCCACCTGGACCCTGGGCCATGCCTTTTCTAGGAAATGTCTTCACTGGAGTTGACTTCAAAACAATGGAGAAGGTAAAGTGACCAGTTACACTTTATGGAGTATGTGCATCTGAGTTTTTACAAAGAGAGGAAGTTTTTTAATATCCATGGGGCAGAGGGTTTAAATGGAGTAGTGTTGTCAACATGAGGAGAGCAAGGACTAATGATACATACACATCATAAGATTGCAATTAAAAAGTGCCAGTTTCGTATCAGTGTGTGCTCATGTATTTCACCCAAACCAACTTTTATTTTCTGCTGCTTGATTGACAGACAGCAAAAAAAAATAATGCTGCACCTCATGGAAAATGACTCAAATTACAGTGATTGTTACAAAGACCAATGCAAAGGTTCAGATTTATCACAGTCTCATACAAAAAATGTCAATCGTCACTTATTGAACATCGGATACACAAAACAATGACAAACTACATCAACACAGGGCAACAGCATGCACAAGGTGAATTTAGCAGAATAATAGAACCTTTTGTAGCAGTGGTTGCAATGAAGAACTACGTCAAAGTTTGTCCTTTTTTTTAGTGAAGTATTGATGTTATTTGACACACTTTTAGCATTTCAGCTGACAAAACAGCCTTTATTTCTATTGCATAATTTATATACTGAAAGTTTCAAAATGTCTTTGACAAACATTTCCTCTCTTGAAAAGTATATTGTTTTTAAATACAGCTTGCTCAGGAGTACGGCCCCGTGTTTAGCTTGAGAAGAGGCAGCGAGAGGATGGTGTTTATTTCAGGATACAAGATGGTCAAAGAAGCTCTTGTCAACCAGCTGGACAGCTTTGTTGACCGACCTGTCGTTCCTCTCTTCCATGTTGTCTTCAAGGGCCTTGGTGAGTAGGTAAATAAAATGGTATAACAAATGGCTTTTCTCCATAACTATAACCTGAAATCGTGGTTTGGACAGCCGGCTCATGTGGGATAAATTATAATGTGAATGCAGAATACGCGTAGTGTTGATACGTTGGTGTCTACAACTCGTCCCTGTCTAATAGGACGCACCAAACTCAGCCACAGCAGAGGTTAGGGAGTGACACCAAGCGTTTCTGTTCATCGTGCGTCGGACTTTGTGCACAGCCTGTTTGCTTTGTTAACAATTTGATATAACATTTTCACAGGCATAGCTTTGAGCAATGGTTACCTGTGGAAGAAACAGAGGAAGTTTACCAACACTCACCTGCGTTACTTTGGAGAGGGCCAGAAGTCGCTGGAAAAATATACTGAAGTGGAAAGTAACTTTCTTTGTGAAGCTTTCCAAGAGGAACAAGGCAAGTGGATGGCTCGTGTGACTTACCTTAATTGTTTGTTTAGGATGATTTATCATTGCTTAACCCATAAGGACCCACTGTGACACGGTTGTCTCACGCCCTATTAATGCTCTGGATGGTTCCATGTTAAGTTAATCCTTGAGTTTTCACTCATGAAGTCCCAGAGTAACACCTATAGCGCATTTATGATAGGTCATGTGACCAGTGGGGTGATCATGTGTTTCCATACCAACCGACTGAACTTGACTGAAATTTGCATTTGGAAAAACCAGCTACCTAGCTAATTTGAAGCTGCTCTTTCTGAGGCTAAAAGGTAAGATTTATCCAATTCAAGGATTGCAATGTTTAAATATCATGCTGTTTGTTAAAAATAAACTATTGTTTACACATTTCTTGAAGAACTTTGTATAAAACGATCAAGTAAATATTGGTGTGACACAAATGTCACATCGGGCAATTAGCCTAAAAACTGTTGAAAAAAATTGTTGTGACTTATGTGTCACAATAAGAAAAGTAATCATGATCTGATCAGTTTACTTGGCTGATTCAATTATATTTAGTTATATATTGTTTATTCTAGCTTAATTGAACCAATATCAGTTGTATAATTTTATTCATGGGTTGCAATAAGACCTGTTGGGCACCAAGTAGCTAGCTACTAAAATGGCAGGTCTGGGACTACATCATGACATCAGGCAAGGCATGAATATTTACCATTTTTTCTCTCTAGATGAACAGGGAAAAGAGATGGGATTGGGATAAGCATAGCCAGTTCATTCTGGACATGATTCAGAATGGAGATGAAAGTGAGATTGA